>NC_056615.1:7697663-7925163 GCF_018340385.1 Cyprinus carpio | reverse complement strand
ACACAGAAAACCGTAAACAAAGCTGCCTACTAAAATCTGATTTTGGTTAAAATCCAAGGCAGAACTAGATTTAGCCTTCACATATAAGGAAATTCCCAAATGAACTGTGATTCTAGGTTGATTTAATCATATCTATGCACAACGTATTTAAAAATGTTACTTTTTAGAATTTTTTATAATGTTGTCCTGTTAGCTTAGCAACATGCTAACATCAAACTATTGGAATCAATTATTGGTTCCATTTTGTCTTAGAAGAAAGTACCCAACATGGGTAATAGACAACGAGGCAGTTCACTAGGCTTTGGTACAGATAAATGGAAGAACGAGGCATAAACTGGAGACTCGAGCAGATCAAGTCCAAGAGGTTCTTTTACTCATTGTTCAATAAACGTGTGGATATAATATGGATTAAGAACATGAGCACTTACTGTGGATCTGGTAGGTATCGTAAGACAATGCTGCCCATTTCTGGAGAAAGAGAGAACAACATATGCTTTTTAGATCAAGATTTTGAATACATCAGTAATGTAAAAAAAAAAAAAAACATGCATTAGTTGGCTGTAACGTGATGCTGAGCTTCATGAAAGAGAATAAAAGCAAAGGTTCTGGTCTAAACGTGGGAATTTGTCACAATGATACAGGCAGTTTGACCACACTGACAAGTGCCACTGCAACTACTGTAACACCAAATTAATAAATGACTAATATCTATAAAAAAAACCCCACATATATACATAGTATAAAATTTTATAAATAAAATATATACAATTAATTACATGAAATTTAAGTGTAAAATATGCAGTATATATAGTCAACATAGCAGTGGTACTGAAAACCATGGTGGCAAATAATTTATCTGAGGGGCATGATGTAAATAATAAAGGGCTGAGAACTGAGCCCTGTGGAACACCCTGTTTGAGTAAGACAGTGGGTGATTTATAGTTATGCATGGTGATGTCTGTCTGTCAGATAGGAGGAAAACCAGGATAACGCAGCTCCTGAGATGCCAATCTCTGAAAGGCATAGGCGTAATAACTTATGACTGACGGTATCAAAAGCTGAGCTGAGATCAAGTAATAAGAGTATGGAAAGATTGCCTGAGTCAATAAAGAGGTCATTAATAACTCTTACTAAAGCATTTCAGTACTGTGACGCAAGCGAAAACCTGACAAATATATCAAACTGACTGTTGAGAGCTAGAAATGACTGCAGTTAAGTGGCAACAATCTTTTCCATGATTTTGGAATTATTATATTTTCTATATTTTATGTTTTATAAATTGTTATATATCAAAAATTCAATCTAATGTGCTTGCATGCATAATGATTTCTTTAAGGGTAACCTTTTATCATTCAAAGCTGCAAAAAGCAACCTATACATTTTAACATGGCGAAGATTTCAAAGAGTTCATGGGCTAAAAACACAAGTGGCATTAGCAGGACTCTGAATGGCACTGACCAAGTTTCTTGGCCTGAGTGTGAGCATCATCTCCAAGCTTGCTGAGGAAGGGGTTCTCCTGCGTGAGGAGCACCTTCACGTCCTCCACGCTGATGTTGATGATTCGGGCTCTGATGTAGGGGCACAGCGTGTAAATACCCTGAAGACAGAAAGCAGCAAAGAGTCAAGGACTCAAAGGACTTCTCTTTCACAAACAATCAAACAAACAAAAACACACACATAGCCTTTCCTGCTCTGAGAAAATCATGTAACCACAGGATGATTAAGTCTAGTGCAAAAATGCATTCCACTTTGCCATTAACTCAGCCTTGGAAAGCAGGAGACATGCTTTAATCTATTTCTTTGTCTATGGGAAGAATAAACACACATACACAAAATTCACAGAACAGATCTTTCTCTATTTAAAAATCAATAGACTGTAGTGGAAAATGGTAATGGAAGTTCCCTCTAGAGCAGACAGGAAGGCAAGCTGAGGTTATTAACGGCACATTGAGATTAACTTGTTTCCCCGTAGACCACTAAACCTAGTTTTTGAGCAAAAAAAACATTGGAGACAACTGAGATATCGGAGTGTTGCTTTAATTATAGACGGATTACTGTGATACAACTTAATATCCAAAGCCTTTCAGGTTAAAATTGCATGTGAACTCAAACCATTATATCTTGCAGAGATATCTTTGGGATTAGACTGCTGCTTTTCAACTTGAAAAATATATTTTAATTAGGGCTGTCAAATGATTAATCACGATTAATCACATCCAAAATAAAAGTTTTGGTATATTTATTATGTATATATAAATACACACACATAAATTATATATTTAGAAAATATTTACAAGTATATACATTTATATATTTATATTCTTATATTTTATATTATATATAAATATATTTAATATATAAACATAACATATTCTTTAAATATATACATGCATGTGTTTGTATTTATATATACATAATAAATATACACAGTATACACACATATATTATGTAAACAAAACTTTTATTTTGGATGTGATTAATCGTGATTAATCATTTGACAGCCCTAATTTTAATATGATTTTTAAATAAATCTTATTTCTTAAAAAATTATTTACATCAAACTATGTTTTTTTTTTTTTTTACATACACCCACCTCCTGAGCCAGTCTGAAAGCACAACCAAACTGTTCTCCATCATTATTTCTGGACCAGACCTTCACGCCTGTGTTTATAACCTGCAGAAAGACAGAGAAACTGGACATGAAGAACTCCATTTTTTACAACAGTGCTTTGCTGCTTGATTGTTATTATTATTTTTTTTTTAAATTTGGTAAAACTTTACAGTAAGGTACCACAGGTTAATATTAGTTATTACACAGCCCTGTGGAATACTTGATTCTGATTGGTCAATCGCGCCATCCAGCGGTATGTTATTCCCAGATAACAACCTTCAAATTGAATAACACACAGCTCGTCCAGGTACTACTTTTATGCGTAACGAGTCACTCCGCTATCGTTGACTGTCTGGTGCCATCTTGTGACTGAAAACACTTAACCACCGCATGTTACAATGGAAGACTTCAGCATTAATTTCAACATATATGGTAAAAACAAATCTTTTTAGCCGTGTAATAAGCATGAAGGGGTTTATTCTGAGATAACAACTGGCTGGATGTACATTATCCCTTACTTAATGCATTAACTAACACTAACTACCAACGAACAATACATTTCTAACAGTATTTATTTTTTTCTTAACATTAGTTAAAAGGAGTCCTATTATGCTTTTACACTTTTTGAATTTTAGTCAGTTTGTAGTGTGTATGTTTGGGCATAAAAATTATCTTCAAATTTTCAAATCTCAAAGTCCACTCCAAAGGGAGATATTTAGCTATTAAAAATCCCTTTTCAAGAACTACAACGAAAGGCTCGTTTGGACTACAGCGTTTGTTTTCCGGGTTTTTATGATGTCACAAAGCGGTCTATTAGAATATCATTAAAATAATTCCCGTCTACAGAAATTCGAATGTTTGGGGGGTGGAGGGGTGAGGTTATGGTTAGAACGACATCCAAGACAAGACCACGACGAAGAAGAGCTGCTGTAGTGTCAAGTTTTCGCAAGTTTTTACACATGCACCTGAATAATTATGTATGTTAATATGTATGTTACAATTATGAAAATGTTTTCATAACGTTTTTATAAATTGCTGACAGTACAATTCTGGACAATGATGTAATCCACACTTCAATTATGAGACTAGTGTTTCCCATACATTGAGTGCGGCTGTTTTTATATCACTTTATTTCTGAAGGAAACCGACTGTCTTCAGAAAATTGAATGTCATTTTCATTAAATTTTGCATGTAATGTCTGATAAAGCGGGGGTTTCATTTATATATTTTTATATATATATATATATATATATATATATATATATATATATATATATATATATATATATATCCAAACATACAGTTCTAGGGTACTTTTATATATATAAAATAATAATAAAATTATAACAACAACAATAAAAATCATTATCTAACTATCTTCTTTATGCTTAATTATTTATAAATAAATTAAAACAAAATAAAATAAAGTTATAATAGTTCTGCATTACTACCCAAATAACCTTGCAGCATGTGAACTGCTCAGAACACAAATAATACAACAAAGGAAGGGGTGTGTAAGTGTTTACAGTGTGTTTCTTTGTTGTAACGGAACTCCAGTGATGTCTGTTTACATTAGCAGCAGATGGTTGTTTCATACTTGATGAATGTGAAGGCACTAGAGCACAGATAGAGATGAGATCATAGCGAGGCTGCTGTCCCCATCTGCCTGCACGCCATCCTCAATCACTGCTCGCACTGATGAAGGGCCATCAGAGTGTGTGTGTGTGTGTGTGTGTGTGTGTGTGTGTGTGTGTGTGTGTGCGCGCTCTTGCCTTCATTCTCTCGCTGTTGTTGAGCAGAACATTGCGGAGCTCTTTGGACACCATGTACAGGTTCCTCTTCTTTCCTTCACGGGTGCGAGTCAATACATTCAGCTTGGGGAAATCTGGAGACAGGTCGTAGAAAGCTCTGCAGCAGACAGAGAAATATCACAGCATAAAATAAATGATGGTTAGACAGGAGTTTCCTTCACGGGTGCGAGTCAATACATGAAAGGAGACGCACATATGCGCAAAGCGCTGAACACGCTGCGACATATGGAGCAGAGGCGTTGTCTCCAACAAGTCAAAATGGCGGGTTTCCAGCACTGTGCATCTGTGTGAGAAAATAAATAACATTCATCACAAACAAAAGATGGAGTCACAGCGACTGAATGATAATGATCACATCATCCATTCATCTGATTGGTCACATAGGATGCATAGTGTAATAACAGATAAATGCTGTACACACACAAAGGCCCCAGCACACTCAGAAATGACAAACAAACACTGGGATCAGACACATACTGCTTTAAAAAAAAAAAGCAAGATATGAGAGCGTTTGTAAAAACAGTATTTGTATTGAGCAGCAAGGCTTTGTAAATGGAGAGGAGAGGCACTCACTGGATGGGAGGGAAGATGGGGTCATCCTCTGTCAGAAACACAAAAGGATCCTCTTTGAAGCCAAAGAGTTTCATCTTCTTTGGAGGAGGGGGGCTGGAACAGACAGAGCACTTCATATCAATGTGCAGCTCAGTAACTGAAGAAAAACTGCAGTAACACACACCGTCCATCAGGGGGCACTGAAATCAACACCACAAGCAACGCCTGGAAGCCAACGGGTTTGAAATGGAATTCTTTCTTACTGAATTCTTAAAGAATACTGCACAGTTGCTGCATTTCTATTGTGCCTGACTATTATGTGAAACAACAGGTTATGCAACAATAAATGGTTCAAACTGTCATCAAATAATTATAGAAGTATAATGTCTGTTCAACAATTAAAACACATCAAGACTCAATGCAACATGTTTTTCTTAAACATTTTCACAGTAAGGAGCTATTTAAAGAGCAATTCACATAGCTTCCAGAAGGAAATTATATTTTAAAATTAATTTAATTGTGGCCAAGTGTCCAATATGTAACGGTATATATATATATATATATATATATATATAAAAATATTAATATTAATAACTGTTATAATAAACCTAATTGTGATATAATATGATAATAACCAATGTATGTTATATAACACAAATAATCACATACATTGATTATCAGTTATTTTGTTTTATTACTATTGTAATAATAGTTATGTTTATAAAATATAGTTATTTTATTATTAAAATGGTTGTTATTGATATTGATATAACTATAATGTTTGTTTTAAACTATTCTAATAATAATAATAATAATGATAATAATAGCCACTTGTTAATTATGTATTTGCTAGAATATTAACTACTGTTACTGTAATATTATGTAACAGACACATTGATTATCATTATTATTATTATTATTACTACTACACATTAACAAGATGATGTTAACAGGACTGTGTCTGAATCTGGGAACTATGGACATGACCATCCTACCATGATCATGGACACCCTAAAAATGCTACTGATTTTCTTGCCCCTGTATTAATTTATTTTAATATTTAATATTACTTTACCAACAAAGATATAACATAACTAATAGATCTACTGATTTATAATACTGGTTATTAAAACACTTATGACTTATAGGCTTTATCATTCATTTATCATCATCAGCCAAAATGTCTTCTTTGGTGCATCCCAAAATCCACAGCACAGAGAGAACAATAGGGCAACTGCTGCACCCAGATACACACCTAGCTGAAGATACTCACCCACAGACATGATCTTTCTTGACCTCTGAAGGGTCAGGGGTATCTGGGACAGACGGGTTTCCCTCTGCAGGAGTCTCGCCCTCCACCGCTTCCACAGGGGCATCAGCGGATGAGCCGTCTGCTGGTGGGACGTCAGCGAGAGACTCCCCTATCTGCAGCTCCTCTGCAGCAGCCGTCTCACTGGAGGAGTTCACCTCCTTATTACGAAGCTACAGACAAAGAGAGGACTGAGACAATAGCTATGTTTCCATGCACCTATTTTTATGCTCATTTTGGGTTACCAAGAAAAAAAAATAAAAAAAAATAAAACGCTTGATGGAAACACCAAGATAGCAGGCACCGAAAATAAGATAACATGACTTCGTTTCATCTGTGCGCTCTGAAACTCGTAGTTTATTGTATACAAATATTATTATATACAGTGCCTTCTCCTACTGCAGCAAATTAATTTTTTCTTAGTACTATTTAGCACAAGTTAATCAGGAAGTGAAGATTTTGTTCTCTTCAACTCACTGGATGGAAATGGTGCTTTATTCGCAAATGTTTCATGTGATATTCTAATTTTGCTCATGTTTAATTCTTAACTTTAAATGGAAACAGCTATAGGTACACACACGCTAGCAAAGAGGGTGGATTCATCCAAGAAAACAGCTTTGTTAGTTAAAACTACAAAAAGATACCATAAATGTACTCTCATACAACTTCCATGCTCTGTTTGCATATATTTTATGTTTCTCATACCTTTGGGTGACGGCGGTTCCATGGCATGGGCGCCTTCTTCACCAACACAGCCACAAAAAACCCACCGGTGTTCTGGTGATGGGGCAATATTCTCATACTGAAAACACAAGCCAAATGTACCATAATGACTAGAGATAAATCAGAGTATATTAGGATCACACACAATGACAGTTTGTGGTTGTATACTACCATCTGGAGGAGAGTCCTGGAACAACACGAGCATGTGCAGATACAGTTTGAAGCTGTTAGTTTCTGTTATAGACAGATATACATGATCAAAACAAACTCACCATCTCTCCAGCTTCATATTGGCCAGCTTTTCTGGGTCTGTTGGTGGAAACATGGTGGGTCTGATCTGAGTGTGTCGACTTGTCGGCACCTCGGACCAGTCAGAGAACCACTGACCCTCTTTGGTCATTACTAAAAAGAGCACAGAGCTAGATTACACTACCTTTTTTGAAAATATTTTTTTCTATTTATTCAGCAAGGATGCATTAAACTGATCTAAAGTGACAGAAAAGACATTTCCACCAACCTCTTCCGTCACTTAATCTTTTATTTTTGTGCATCGATCTATTAAATTAGTATGTAAGACCATGATCCGCACTCACTAAATAGTCTTATCTTTAGCGTTTATTTTATATTAATCACCAATAGTATAAAACACAAATGATTCGGCTCAAGGTGGCATTGAGCTGAACGTTTGTGTTTTGTCCTATTGGTGATTAATGTAAAATAAACGCTAAATAGCTCTAACGCCATGGGGAGAGTTTGAACTAATAAATGATCTGTGGGTTATTTTGAGCTGAAACGTCACAGACACATTCTGGGGACACCTGAGACTTATATTACATCTTGTAAAAAGGGGCATAATAGGTCTCCTTTAAAGTTTTGAATTGAAGTTTTAGGCAAATTGTGGTGTTAACTGTGAATTATTTTGTGAACTTTACAATATAAACCAGAGTACAAGATCTGATTACTTTCAGTTTGGTCAGGGAGCCTATCACGAGTGAAGGCATGTTATTTCATTAATGTTACCAAGATATCAACAGATCTTTACTGTGGGTGTCGCTCCAGTGAGGACTTCTGCTACCTAGAGTCTACTGCCCTTGCTGCAGTTAATGAAGGCAAATGACTGCGCTAACGCAAAAGACATAAACCAGGGCAAACTCAACATTCATAAGCAGAAACTGATGTCAGAGAGTGGAGGCTAATGCTTCATTACCTTCCAAGACGTGATTCCAGGCATATATTTGAGTCCTGGGAGATCTGCAGAGGCATCTGCTAACTCTAAAGCACCTGAGAAATATACAAGAGTGAAGAAACCAGCACAGGAGAGTGAGATCAGAAAAACAAGATGGAGAAATGATAAGAGTAATACATTCAGCTTAATGCTTGAAAATACACCGTTCGATTGAGAAATCGTATTTCCCACAGGTTTTGAACTTTGTGAAAAGACACAACAAACCAAAGAGTTGAAACCTATATAAGGGTAAATCTCAAGAACAGGGTTATCATCTTCCACTAAAATAATTTAAAAAATACTTCAAACAGAATGAATATTAACTAAATTATTAGTTTATCTTGAAGTACTACATTAACTAAAACTAAATTTCATAAAAACTCCACAGGCATTTTTATTCATAATGACAAAAACACAACAAAATTACTAAAACTTCAATAGAAAAGTTAAAACAGAAATATAAAAACCTCAAAATATTAACAAAATTATTATTATTTTTATATATTTATAAATTTTTATATTTGCGGATTTAAAATTATTTTAATTGCAGAAAGTCTCCAAAAAAAAAAAAAAAAAAGCCACATAATGAGGAAAAAAAAGAAGGAAACACTTAAAAGCTATATTATGGTAATAAGAACTGGGGTGAAAATGTCCTTAACTATCATGAAAATATTGTGATAAATTCAAATAAGAAAATCAAATAAAAAAAGATCACAAAATAAAGCTTGATTTTCTTTATGCAAAATATATTTCTCTCTTTGAATGAAATGGGGCGGAAATGTTTTTATGAGGCAGGAGCCAGAGGACAGCAGACATACCTTCACTCTTCTCCAGCAGGGCAGCGATGACGGCTTCATCCTCGATGGGGTTCAGAGAGCAGGTGGAGTACACCATCCTGCCCCCTACTGCCAGCTGCTCCACTCCTCGCACTGCGATCCTGATCTGCAGCCTGACAGACAATCAGAGGAATTGAAAAGACACACACACTTAGAGCATAACAAACTGCTCTGTTCTGCAACCACTGCAACCTGAGAACAGACACACACACAGACCCATGCTGACAGAGCACCCTAAAGAAAACAACTCAGATGCAACATCTCGTTTCATTAACGAGGTACAGAAAACACTCCTCCAGCAAACACATCACTGCTAATTCACTGCCGCTGCCAAAGTGCTTAAGCTCCAGACACATTGATCTTCATGTATCAAGACTTTTGGGTTAATCTGAGAGTCTTCATGCTTCACTGGGACATGTCCAGAATGGAGTACTGCTAACTTAACAGTATACTCTGTAGTACAAAACTATGACACATTGTTGTACACAAGTATCTAAAGATGTCAATTTAACTCATCTAATAAAATAAATAATCTGTATGTGTGTGTAAAATGTATATTTTTATTCAGCAAAAATGCTTTAAAATTGACAGTAAAGACACAGAAACGTTTCTTGAGCATTTGATTTTCTGAAGGATCACGTGACACTGAAGAAAAACTTCAGCTTTGACTTTACAGGAATAAATGACATTTTGAGATCTTTTCAAAGATATACTTAAACACACCTAAGGGCAAGTTATTTATTTTTCACTTGCTCATGTTAAAAAAATATAGATGTGAATCATTACCCTAATTTTTTTTAATTGGACGAATGAAACACTTTTTTCAGTGTAATTTATACTTTTTATAAGATACACTTCCATAGATGTTACCTCTATTGCATATCTCACTATGGATATAGAAGATCAAGTGGAGCGCATACCAATATTTCACATACTGGTGCTGAATAAATTTTTATAGTTTTCTTTGTACGCAAAAAGTATTCTAGTAGCGTCGTAAAATTACAGTTGAACCCCTGATGTCACATGGAGTATTTTACTGACGTCCTTGCTAGGTTTCTGTGCACTGATCTTGGTAGAGCTCTCAGATTCCATCAAAAATATCTTAATTTGTGTTCTGAAGATGAACGAAGGAGAACATTTTTGGGAGAACTAACCCTTTAACTAACTAGACTTCATCACCTAATGTATGTGTGCACTCTGTAGGTGTGTTTTGTTTGCTTTTCACGATATACTCGACAATATCAAATCGTACATCATTCAAACAATGATATTATCGCAGACCATACGTATCGCACACCCCATGCCGTTTAGATTTTATAATGCATTGTCTTCTTATAGATCCAGCAGTTCACATTTAAAGCTCTGCGTGTTTGCATGGTAAAACATAGGTTGATTTTTACTAGTGGTGGGCCGTTATCGGCGTTAACGTGCTGCGTTAACGTGAGACTCTTATCGGGCGTTAAAAAAAAAATATATCGCCGTTAATCTATTCTCAAAGTTGGGTTGGGAGCTGGGTCTATACTACGCAAGCTATGATGACTTTCACCGTGATAGTTTAGCGCGGATGTATACCTAGACGAATTGCCCTGTAGGGGGCGAGAATGAGTCTTCGAACCTGTGTGTATGCCTACTGTGAAATTACCAAGCTTCCCAAAAAAAAACCTCTACAAGACTCACGCCTGTTTCACACATACTCCGTCTGCAGTGTGTATGCAGTCCGTGTGCGTTACGTATGTGGTGCAGAAGCAGCACAGACTCTTTGTGCTTTCACACAGGACGCGTTTGCAGTCCGCTACTGATCCGCGGCTGTTTAATCCACAAACACAACATTTGTTCATTATTCTATATTTCAAACCATGTTAAAAAAAAATAAAAAATTGTGACTCTTATCACAGACCAGTAACAATCTTTCATAATCATAGACATTAGTTTAAACTTAAAAAATATAAACATATTATTCATGCATTTGCCTTCTAGGTTTGAATAATAAGCTGCTCAAGCAAGTGGCAAAACATTACACAACAATTAGCCTACTTTTCTTGTTGGGATATGGCAAATATTTACAATTAAAGCACCGTTGACAGAAACAGTCGACTCTCGTGCCTTTTGCATTTAAATCTTTATTACAAGCAATCGCACGGTTCTTAATGAACTCTGTTTTTCTGCTTCCATAAAAGTGCGTAGGCCTATATCATGTTGCCTCGTTTATCTAAAGGTGATCTTTTTCTTGTTTTAAACCTAGCCAAAACCAATGTGTTGCGTGTGAAACACAGTAGGCTTTAATTAGAATACATTTATTGTGAAATTACTGCATTTCCGTGTCAATCCATGTTAATTTTTACCGCGAACAATGTCATTTTAATTCAGTGCATGCAGCACAGCAAAAATAGACTCGGTACGTAAATGATCGCTGCACTGCTGCAGACGCACCGCTCCTGGAACGCACTGACGGACCACAACCGCGTGAACGCTGGAATCCGTTAACATGGGTGCGTAAAAAAAAAATAATTCCAACGCATACGCACTGCAGACGGAGTATGTGTGAAACAGGCGGAAGGTTGTTTGCAACTTGTGCAATGCGGAATTAGTTTACTGTAGGAGTTCTTCTAGTCTCAAGTACCACCTAAACGCAAAGCATCCCTTAGCTAATGCGGAAGATGCCGGGCCAAGCACTGATGTAGCGCAGGGGAAGAGTCGTCGTCAAACTACTATGTTTGAGTGCAGCACAGCTCTATCACTACTAACAAGTACATCTTATTGAACATAATTTGAATGCCTTCGGCAGAATTCAAATGAGCCATTTTAATCTAGATTAATTCCAAGATTACAGTGAGATTAATCTAGATTAAAAAAATTAATCTATGCCCACCACTAATTTTTACATTTGTCTGAACTCTGAACAAAACAGTTTTATTGAAAACGCACATTCATTCTTGCCAGCAGGTGGAGCATTTGGTAGAAATAGAACTGTTTCCCCGGTAACAGCTGAACACAAAGCTGCTTTGAACTTGCAGCGCTCCTGTTTATTTAATGAAATCATAGCCTTTTGAAGTTTAATCGTCACATTCAGCTATACTGCAATTCTGGTCTTTCTGTCCTCAAATGTAAAACCTCTTGAAATCAAAATGAAGACTTTCTTGTACAATTTAAGACTTCTTAAAGGCCTTAAATTTGATACAACTACATTTAAGACATTTTAAGACCCTGCGGAAACCCTGTATTCACAGCACACAAAATCCACACCGTAAAAACAGCAATAGTACACTATTCTGAACACAGACCAAATGAACTGGACTAGTCTTACCCGTGGAGGTGGATGCTGTTGCTGGTTGTCCATTTTTTCCACACATCAATGTTTTTCCTCATCGTTCCATCTCCACTGTAGAGAAAAAGGTGCTGATTTTTATTGTTTGCTGTTTAATTGCAATGCAATTTCAGATCATTTCACGTTACACTTTATTTTATGGTATACTTATTACATTTAAAAGCAGTGTAGGTGATTTGGATCAAAAACATTTTTTGTAATGCTGGTTGAAAGTCTCTTGACAACCCGATAGCAATCACTAAGTTACGTGGTCTAAATGTATTTATATGCATTTATATCATCTGTGGAAGGTGTAGGACCATAAAATGCTCCACCAATCAGATTATTCGGTCCGAACATTATGATAGGCTGTCCTGCCTGCCTGTCAACATATGCATTTGCACACCTCTGTGCACCCTGTTTATTAGTTACTTGAAAAAGTAATCTGATTACGATTACAAAGTAACTCGAGTTACTTGTTACATTTAGTTATTCTTCACCAGATTACAGATGGTGGTATCATCACCACATTTATTTCCTTCAAGTAATTTTAAACTGGACTGTATTAACTTTTAAGAGTTTCCTGTGGTCTTATGAGATCATGTGATTCTTTTAAATCAATAACATCAGTGTTTGGTTAACAAGGCAGCAAATTTTGAATCAAATAAAAGTGCTATTTAGGAATGAACTCAAAGTTAGGGAACTACAATCCTACGCAGGGGAAAAGGCAAGCCATAATTACATCTTTAAAGTCGACTTCAAATCATTTCATCGATGGAGAGAAATGTTTAGGCAGCAAAACCAGGTTGACCACACTGTGTGTGTGTGAGAGAGCAGACGGTGTTGTGCTTGGCACCTGATTCTGCTGCAGGCCGAGTATAAACTCCACCAACTATAAACCCTGCTATATGATGTTACACGCTGGGAAGAGATTCACTGCTCAACTGTAAACACAGGGCTCTGGCATGTGTGTGCGCATCTATAATTGTGATCCATACTTACACTGTGGTCAATCACAACCTCATATCTGTGTACAAGAAAGCAGCTTATACATCTACAGAATGTTTTTAATAATCCACATTAAAAGTACCTAGACTGATCTCTTTGCATCTTATTTTGGCCTATTACCACTTAGAAGTGACCAGCAGATGACATTTTAAGCAACCAATAATCACGAACCAGACTGTAAGGTTGAAGCTTCTGGGAAGTTTGTGGGAAGATCAACACAGAATTTTATGTTTGTTTCCAGAAAGTTTTGGCAGGCAGAAAGACACTACAGATGCTAAAACCAATCAGAAGCCAAACAAACCCATTTCATGTATACTAAAATCAGTTCCCGGTTTTATTCTTAAAAGGTTGAGCCAGACTTATTTTTCTGTATGGCATCTATGGCTCAGACGATAACCTCATACTTGCCAAAATAATAATTATTTTAAGTTGGGTTTTATATTAGTGTAAGGGTATGGGGGTTTGTGAAGTATAATTTTAGTATTATTTATATACTATTATAGTATTTTAATATTTTGAAAGACCTTTTATTTTTATATTTTCAGTTTTAATATTTTTAATTTAGCTTTATTTTTATTTCAGTAATTTAGTCATATTAGGCTGCAAGATAAATTGTATTTTAATCATATTCATGGTTTCTGCTCCTCTTGATTTAAGCATAATTGTTTATGATATTTGCCTGCTAGTTATATATCTTGAGGGTGTATCACTTTAATTTGCCATTTGCATTATATTGCATTGGTAACAAGCCTCAACAATCTTTCATGCATCTGGTTGCCAGATGTCAATAGTTTAAAGCCCCCAATCAGTCCTTTTCTCATTAATAAACATATTCTGCTCTGTGGTTTACTAAAACTTCCCAACCTGGCAACCACACACGCACTCACTCCCTACATTAAAGTGCTGATGAGCTGAAAACACTGGCAAAGATTTAAAGGGATACTCCATCCCAAAATGGAAATTTTGTAATTATTCACTTACCCCCATGTCGTTCCAAACCCGTAAAAGTTCGTCTTCGGAACACAATTTAAGATATTTTGGATGAAAACCTGGAGGCCTGTGACTGTCCCATAGACTGCCAAGTAAATAGTGTCATGGTCCATAAAATGTATGAAAGTCGTCAGAATACTCCATCTGCCATCAGATGTGCAATCTGGGTTATATGAAGCAACGGGAACACTTTTTGTAAGCAAAGAAAACAAAAATAAAAATTTTATTCAACAATTCCTTTGTCAACAGTCTTCTCTGTGTCTCTCCAGATCACTGTATGCTCTTCTGTATCATCCGCGCCACAAGGATGCACTGTTTCTACGTGTATTTAGCTTTGATTTGAAAGAAAACAGCGCATCCTTGTGGTGGTGATACAGAAGAGCATACGATGATATGGAGAGACACAGAGGAGACTGTTGACAAAGGAATTGTTGAATAAAGTTGTTATTTTTGTTTTCTTCGCTTACAAAACATGTTCCCGTCACTTCATTTAAACAAAACTGCACGTCAGATGGCAGATGGAGTATTCTGACGACGACTTTCATACCTTTCCTGGACCTTGACACTGTTATTTATTTGGCAGTCTATGGGAGAGTCACAGGCCTCCCGGCTTTCATCCAAAATATCTTAAATTGTGTTCCGAAGACAAACAAAGCTTTTACGGGTTTGGAATAACTTGGGGGTAAGTGAATAATGACAAAATTTTAATTTTGGGGTGGAATATCCCTTTAAGTTTAGCGTTCTCTATTCTGCTATTCTATTCAAATAAAAGTGTAATACAGCCAGTCCCTTTCCTTTCAGTCTGTTGTTTGCTGAGACTAAATCTGCTACAGCAAACCATGCAAGTTGTCGTTCTCTTGATTTGTGCGGATTTGAGCAAAATTATCATGATTAACAGTGCAACCATTATCATGCAACCCTAATTATTCATTTTATTTCAGTTACTTGGCAAGGCAACATTTCAAATGTAATATTTTGATTGAAAAACTAGAGGTCTTTCATGGAGGTCAATAAATCCAACTCACCTGCAGGGTACATCACACAGGATCCGGTCATAAAACAGGATGTCCTTCTTCCCGTCCTGATCAAAGTGCAGACGTGGAATGCTAGAGGCGTCATGGTTGACCACCATAATACATGGACTGTTCAATCTCTTGGCCTGATGGACCAGCAGGTAACAGCGCTTGTTATCCACATCATTGGCAATTACAAAACCCTCTGAAGACACAGAAGAGATGAGAAGAGGATACCTATGAGATATGATCATCTTAAATTAAAACCCATACTAATGACTAACTGTTTACCAGGGAAAGGTATGTCCATGTCAGAGTGAAGCATCTCTATTAGCTGAGCAGTCTTTGATCCCGGAGCTGCACACATGTCCAGAATCTAGTCAGACAAGCCAGAAAGATGGAGATGAGACCTCACAATCATAAAGATTCTCCAAGCGCAGAAAACACACAAAACAGAAAAACATCCAGCTGGTTTTTCATTAAGGAAATTCATGATGGTGTTGTCGAAGATGTACCTTATGTTGAGGCTCAATTTTCATTAGAAGAGGAGGAATCATACTGACCGCTTCCTGCCTGCTAATATTCCCCTGATTGAGGAAATAGGATTAAAAGAATGGAAGGTCAAAAAGAATATTTGCATTCATTAAAAAACAATGAAGTTCCACAGGAATTGATGATTTTTATTTACCGATTCCGTTTCGCTGACCAAGAACTGGTGGAATTTCTCCAGGAGCGGAGATTTGCGCAGAATCTTTCTGCTCAGGTTCGTGTGCCACGCCAGTTCATCAGGATACCTGTAACAGCACGGCGAGACTAATGATCACTCCTGAAGTACAACTTTCACAGATCTCCAAGGACATTCATAACTCATTTAAAAGTTAAAGACATAAGCAAATAGTTTTTTTTTATCCATCTTACCAACTTAAGGGCTGAGGAGCCTCAATCTTCTGCCCATCCACCTCAAGATCTTGCACCTCTTTGAAGTATTTCTCTTTAAGAGTATGAAGGATTTCTTTGGCATGCTTCACACAGGGGTTGAAAAAGGGACAAATAACTTTAAAATTGTTGTATACACTTTATATTTCCAACTTCTATTCTGTTACTACCAAAAATAAAGTGCTGTTTTTTTTTATTCTTCATACGCAAGAGATGTGACTACAACTTTGTTGTATTATACTCATGTTTTGTTACATCTTGATAAACAGCTTGCTCAAATAAAATGTAGAATTGTTAGTGCTCTCAAACGATTAATCGCAAATAATCACATCCAAAATATGTTTGTTTACATTATGTGTGTACTGTGTATATTTATTATGCATATATAAATACACACATGCATGTATGTATATATGACAACTTTTGTTTATATATTAAATACATTTATGTAATATAAATTATATGAATATAAATTTATACATGTAAATATGTACAGTACAGGTCAAAAGTTTGGAAACATTACTATTTTTAATGTTTTTGAAAGAAGTCTCTTCTGCTCATCAAGACTGCATTTATTTGATCAAAAATACAGACAGAAAAACCATGATATTGTGAAATATTATTACAACTTAAAATAATAGTTTTCTAATTTGAATATACTTTAAAAAAAAAAAAATTATTCCTGTGATGCAAAGCTGAATTTTCAGCATCATTACTCCAGCCTTCAGTGTCACATGTAACATCCAGTCTATCACATGATCATTTAGAAATCATTCTAATATTCTGATTTATTATGAGTGTTGGAAACAGTTCTGCTGTCTAATATATTTGATGAATAAAAAGTTAAAAAGAACTGCATTTATTCAAAATAAAAAAATATAAATTCTAATAATATATATTCTAATAATATATTTTCTTTACTATCACTTTTTATCAATTTAACACATCCTTGCTGAATAAAAGTATTGATTTTATTTAAAAAAAAAGAAAGAAAAAAAAATTACTGACCCCAAATTACTGACCAGTAGTGTATATTGTTATTACAAAATATTTATATTTTAAAAACATAGCTTCTTCTTTTTTTTTTTCTTTTTGTTCATCAAAGTATCCTAAAAAAGTATCACAATGTTCTGAAAAAATATTAAGCAGCAGAACTGTTTCAAACTTTGACAATGAATCATCATATTAGAATGATTTCTAAAGGATCATGTGATAATGATCCTAAAAAATTCAGCTTTGCATCACAGAAATAAATGATAATTTAAAGTATAATAAATTTAAAAACAATTATTTTAAATTGTAATAATATATCACAATATTACATTTTTTTTTCTGTATTTTTGATCAAATAAATGCAGGCTTGATGAGCAGAAGAAACTTCTTTCAAAAACATTAAAAATAGTAATGTTTCCAAACTTTTGACCTGTACTGTATGTGTATTTATTATATACAGTACACTACACATACATAATGTAAACAAAAACATTTATTTTGAATGCGATTAATCATTTGACAGCACTAAAAATTGTAGAGGCGTAACAATATATATATATATACTCTGTCATCGCAATACAAAAATGCAGTGATATGTATGGTGGACCGAAAATGTGTACTGTGTATACTTTATCTAAAATGAAAGTTAAAGTGAAAATTTAGCATCAAATATGGTAATAGTGCATCAAATATGGTAAACCCAGAACTTTTTAAACCTATGTAGTCAGGAGTGCATGTGTATCTAAAATAATTCTGTTTTTAGCAAAGCAGAACAACGAATGAATATATCTATTCTGGTGTCATCATCGCTCTCTGGATGGGAGAGAAGGACCAAGCCCAATCTTATATAATAAAGTCCAGCCCTGATATAATAGCAAATTTAGCATTTTAATGAACAGTACTTTCTTATTTAATATTGTTTATACTCCTCCATTACAGTATATATTAATATTTAAAATTAAAACAGGTTATATATCAGTCATTTCAATGTGCTTTTGTGATTATTTCTATATTTATTCAAGGTTTAGTACTTCAACTTATTTTAGTCTCTTGCCAAAACAACATTGCTAGGTTTTTTTTTCATTTAATATTTTGCTAACAAAATTAGAACAAAAGTCAATAAAAACAACAAAAGAGTTGCATCTCTGGATATAAATGAACAGTACTTTTGTCATGTCTCATAAGTAATAATGCAAACAAAGCATAAAAAAAAAATTAACTATCATGGGAATATCATATTATGATATCTGTATCATATATCAAACAGAATCGTGACACGAATATATTGAAATTACAAGGTCCTCTCAACTATCCATGAGAGTTTTGAAAGGCTTGAAAGCAGCACATGATTCTGAGAACAGTAAATAGAATTTAACTAGTATTTTTCCACCATTTAAGTCCTAATTCAAACGGTGTGGCACTGATTGTCATTCAATCACAACTTTAGACCTGCAGAAAACCTCAGGGCACCTCTTGTATCCAGTGATGCGTATTGTAGCTGGTAGTGGCTCCCTCATGGCCTCCATGAACTCCTCAAACTCTCCCTCGGGAACAATCTTCAGCTCCGTGTAGTAATGCTCAAAGAGTTTGTTTTCCTTGATGATCTCAGAGTATCCAGCTCCCCAGCCCTGCCAAAAGAGCCCACGTGAGTCACTGTTACTACCTGCCCGCGTGCCATTTACCTTGAGATCACACTGAAACTGTTTCATATGATACACCGTCACAATGACATAACTATATGATGAGTGCAATCAGCGTGCAACATAAATAATATCCAGAAATTAATCTGCAGTGTTGGCACTAGAAGCTAGAGCAGTTAGCAAACTCACAGCATCATCTCTGTTTCTTTTCCCCTCTGGTCTTCCATCTCTGTTCGGCTGAGCTCTTTGTCTGGTTCTGTTTTTCCTGCCCATGCTGGACACGCATATAACTCTGGATATAAACCTGCGATGCGTTTTGACTGAACTGCGCTTCTCCGCTCCTGCTGTTCTCACGTGTTCGTGACGCAAACTAAACAAGCGCACATTCGACCGAAAGACCCCTTCCTTGGTGTCCGCATTATTGCCTGACTTAAACGCAGAAGCTTTTCTTTTTCAGCCTTTAAACCTTTGACCTTCAATCCCAATTAATTAATTGCCAGAAGAATAAAATACAACTTACCATGGTACAACTATAAAAAATAGTCGAAATTGTATAAAATGTGTGGATGTTGTTCTGCATTTCAATATTTCATTCTGCATTTGACTAAATTTTTGAAAAATATTAAATTAGGAAAGCAACAGTAACAGATAAATAAACAATAATATATATATATTTTATAGTTAGCTTATACAGCACTATCTTTTAAAAACTTGCTTATATTAATTCGTTTTGTATATGCCCCGCCCACCGTCTTTCTTGATTGGCGAAACTCATATTATGGGCGTGTTTTCCAGAGTTACCAAACATTATCTGAACCTTTCTTCTATTTAAGTGGTATTAGCAATTATGGACGCTATTCTGAAGACGTTATCCTCCTCGGAGGAGCAAGAAGTGTACGTTTTGGACTGTTTATCGTACTTTATGATGGTTATGGCATTCTTAAATTGTGTGACTTTACTCTTTGAGCACGTGCCTTATGGCAGATATGCGCCCAGCAGTTATGGATTCCCTGTGCATGTTAAATTCGCATGGTTTGTTCAGGAGCTGCCTGCTTTCTGGTGCCTTTGAGGTTAGTGCTCTCGAGTCAGTGTGCAAAATGTGTGCACAACCAGCTACTTCTGCTCATGTTCATTTTCCATTATTTGCATGATTTTGTTTTATGAACTACAACATAAAAAAGAAATGTGCATGATATACACATGCGTGAGTAATTAGTGTGATTTTTACATACAAGTGGTTTCTTTTTTGCATTCTATTTGTTATTTTATGTTATTTTTTTTTATTTATTGAAACATGTATTTCTCTTAGGTCCCTCATCTAACCATTTTTAATTCGAGGAGGGAAATCCACACCATTCATCTCGTTTGTCCTGGCCCTTGTCTTCTGCATTTATAATGGGTACCTGCAGGCAAGATACCGGAGTCACTATGCAGATTACCCACCTGGTTGGGTCACACATCCCTGTTTCATCATAGGTAGGTGCTAGTGAGGAAATATTCAGTGTGCAAGTGTCATTTCTATCATTTTGCTTATCCTCTTTCATTCAAGATGAGTGTTTGTTTCTGTAAATACTTTTTAAGAGCTGATGCTGTAATTCATCCCTCATCAGCACATGACAGAACACAATGCATACACTCTACTGGTCAAGGACGAGACATAAATAGTTACTTGTCAGGGTTCTTGTTACTCTCACATTCCAGATCATTTACAGATCATTTCTTGTTACTCTCACATTCCAGATCATTTCTCAGTAGGTCACCTGACTGTGACCTAGGACAGTTAAAGCATTTATGATGTTACAAAAGATTTGTATTTCAAATAAAATGCTGTTCTTTTGAGGTTTGTATTAATCAAAAAAAAAATCCTTTAAAAAATGTATCAAGGCAAATCAGCATATTAGAATGATTTCTGAAGGATCATGTGACACTGAAGACTGGAGTAATGATGCTGAAAATTCAGCTTTGCATCACAGGAATAAATTACATTTTAAAATAGATTTTAATAAATATATTAAAATAGAAAAAAAGGTTTAAATTGTAAATATATATATATATATATATATATATATATATATATATATATATATATATATATATATATATATATACTGTATGTATATATATATACTGTATGTATATGTGTATATATATATACTGTATGTATATGTGTATATATACATAGCTTTTTTTTTTACTGTATTTTGCCTTTGTGAGCATAAGATCTTTTTTTCATATTGCAAATGTATTATGTTTTTTCAGGGTCTTGTATGTGGTTACTGGGATGCATCATTAATATTCACTCCAACCATATTCTCAGGAACCTCCGTAAGCCTGGAGAGACAGACTATAAGATACCTAGAGGTAAGACCGCGATTATCAGGCTGACAGTACCATTTATAAATTGGAAATGTGTTAGAGTGGGAAGTGTGGCCTAAATTAGTGGATTGAAATGGACTAAAATGTTAGAGCACAGCGTCTTTACCATGTTTCACATAAAACAATCAAAAATTTTACAAACAGCATTTTGATTTTACCACAATATATGAATATTCTAAATGCAAAAATGATCATAAAATTTGGTGCCAATATACATGCATATTCAAGAGAATTCAGAACAGAGCACAAATCAGTTGAACCACAGCGCACACAGCTCAGTGGTGTCAGCTCAGTGCTAAGGCGTCCTCTTCAGTGCTGGTTTGAGTGTTAATGCAATGCAAAAAAAAAACTGATTCCATTTGAATCTGCCTTTGCCTCTGAAAGAAAATAAAAATAGATGGCCTTTCTGTTCGTGACTCATTGCCTTCGCAACTTGTCAGGACCACCCTGCTCCAGAGATCCTAATAGTTTGTGACATTTATTCTATCTCTTTTCCCATACAGTCAGTGTCCGTGCAAGATGCAAATGCAATCATCTTTTACTTCCCTTACCTTTTTCTTTAAGTGTTTCAAAGCTGCCATCACAACTTTACAGGGTATTATTAAAAAAATAAATGAAATTAAACTAAAAATCACAATATGCATAATAATCTGAGTCGGTAAGCCTTCAACAAAAATGAATCAAGTCTGCTGATTGATTGCATTGTTTAGCCAAAACAAATGGATTTAAAACGAATCCAATATGTCAAAGTTGTTTAAATCCAAAGGCTTGTTCTTCTTTTATTTGATGTATAAGTGATGACTGATATGATGAATCAGACATGCTTTTTTCTAACATATAATAAAAGACAACGTGCTGGTCAGGTGGTTTCACACTTAATAAGATTGATGTGATGCGATTCTAAATAGTTTTTTATTGTTTAGGAAACAGATTGTTTGTGTGATGTCTTCCGGTCAAATGTCTCTACATAACTATTTTCTGTTTGTAGGGGGCATGTTTGAGTATGTATCAGGAGCAAACTTCTTTGGGGAGATCTGGCTGCTCACTCGGCCCATAGTGCAGCTTTTGCTCTCTTCACTCTCGTTGTGCTGTGCAGCAGAGGAATGACCCACCACAAGTAACACATTACCATATGAAACAATGCATTCTTGCCCAATGTGATTGCAATTATCAAAGAAAAAAAAAAAACATTTTGTATGCTTTCAATTCTCATGTCTGAGGTATAATTAATTCAAGAATCACATGAACTAATAATTATAACATGTGAAAAAGAATATGAAGCCTATTTTAGGACATTTATTAATGGTTTTAAAAAATAAAAATTCTATAGACAAAAAGCAAGAACCAATCAAAATGACAAAAAAACACAATAAAATTACTGAAACATTAACTAAAGTCAAAATGAAAGCAAAATATAAAAACTAGTGCAAAATATTAATATATATACTATAATATCTTGGAGAAACTAAAATAACACTGATTTCAACAACTTTATAAATATTTAACCACGTTTTATTTCATTAAAAGAAAGCATTACTATTTTCTTTTGAATTATTTATCTTTTTTTTTTTTTTTGAGTGAAATGTGATTTAGACATGTTCTAGACAGATCCACCCATACACATTTGTTTTTATTGTATGATGACATCATTATATGAGATTGTTTTGTAATGTGTTATTTCATTTTACAGATGGTATCTCACAAAATTTGAAGACTATACTAAATCAAGGAAAGCATTAATACCGTTTGTGCTCTGATCCTGTGGTAAGCCCATATGCCACACTTCTACAGAAACAATATTACCATCTTTTTCCCGTTATGATTGCACAACAAATATTTTAGGGTTTTCAAGGGAAGTGCTATCATAATGTACAGAGACTGGGAGGAGATGCATCGAGCATTACAAAATAACAATAACTCAATTCTACAAAGACAAATAATTTATTTACATTATATAGCAGCACACATTTATGAAGTGCAAAAATGGCATTACTATAAGAGATCATACAGTGTCTCAGATGAGATGAGATACACATGGCAGGCAGCTGCTGCCATAATCCAGACGTTCCCTATTAAACCCTCGTCTTCAAGACAGTAACAAAATATGGACTTTCTGATCGTGATGGATACAAGGCTGTCCAAGCTCAGAAAACACGAGGAAACACATGATTTATCTGCTAAAGAGAGAGATATTTTAACCATGTACTGCAAGTGTGACGATAGCAGAACCGTTAATCATCTGATCTAAAATATTCAGCCCTTCATGGCAGTCAGGACCGAACATTTCTGAAAACTGAAACATTCGGGAACTTCCCGTTTAATGAAAAGCTATGCTGTACACGAGTGTGTTCAAATAAAATCTCTTTAAATGTTATGAAAATAGACTTCAATTTAAAATTGTTTACTGATTAATGTGTCAAATCTTTAACCCCCAAACGTGGACTGTTTAGAAGGTTTAAGAAATTAAATTGGATGAATTTCAACAGGGGCAAAGCAGTGAATGGATTTATTATTGGATGTCATCATTTGTCATTACCATAAAGCCTCCAATCGATTCCTTCTTAACAAACTAAACACACCTTCAGCAAAACACTTTTCCCCCTGACGTTTACCGAGATCTTTCAGTCAACAGATGGCAGATGTGATATGCAGTAGAAACAGTACATGAAGCTGTCAAAATGAAGTATTAAGATCAATAACCAGAAGTCTCCCAAGAGCGAGTGCTTCTCTCAAAGAAAAAGAAGCTCATGCCTTGCCTTAAAAGGACAGATATAGTTATTTTTATGAAACATTTGTTTTGTTTTGCTTTTCTACTTCATTGTAAGATACATACTAACTGTAGAAATCTGTAGAAAGTATTACCATAATACCTTTTCTGCATTGAATGTACAACAACATTGTCATAAAAATTAAACTCAATCCAAACGGCTACAGCTGTTTTTGTATATAAGTTATGCTTGCAACATCGTCATTTACCATCGCTGACATGTTTTGACATGCTCTCATAATATCTTCAGGTGTAATGTATGAAGTACGGTGAGAGTTATGTGTTGTATGTCAGTGCTGTCGGCAGTGAAAGTGATTGTTCATTTACGCTGGAATGTGGAAGGTGATATAAAATGCTTACATTACTAAACATCCCGTTGTCTGTAGTGTAATACTGTGAAGTAAGTATTTTATACAGTTGTGAAACAGTATTTTATATTTAACCATATGCTTTTGATATACACTGTAGGCCAAAAGGTTTTTTTTTTTTTTTGTATTTTTTTTTTTAAAGTCTTATGTCTTTGCAGTAACACTTTTTTTTCTTTAACTTTTTTTCAAGTCACCAGTGTACTTCAGCTTTCATTTATTGACATTAAAGTTCAGAAAATCCTCCTAGTTGATTCCCCTCAGATGTTCGTGGTCAATCTGGAGCTGTTGGAGGTGTCACGTCAGGCAGTGAGCAATCTGTCTGACCGTTCTGTGGAGAAATAACCCCAGCCTTAGGCAAAGCAATGATGAAATCCCCCTGCAAACCGCATTGCATGCATACATAACCTTTTGCAACACTGAGCAACCCCTCACCTGGGCTTTGAGTGATGTAGAAGCATGCAAAAGACTTGACACAAGAAATGTAACACTCAAGACTAGCAGCATTGACAATCCGCTGTATCGATGAACCATCTCTGCATGTAGTGTGACTCAATGCACACCAACAGTGAACACACGACACGAGATGTGTGTTCTGACCGTGCCGGGCTTCCCCCACGTTACACATGCTGCACGTGAGCTGAAGGCAAAGCACTCGTTGTGTAATCACCGTGGGAGGAGCTTATCCCTGCTTTCTTCTTCATCGTGTCAGGCTATGATTTATTATCATCAACAGAGAATGCCTGTTCTTTCCTCGAAAGCACGATGGCAAAGTATCCATTAGGGTTCCCTTATTTTCATGAGAAAAAGCGACGGATTTGCTACTTGCTGATTGGGTTTTTTGGATTAAGATTTTTGTCATTGTTTGCCAGAAATAAACTGATGTCAAATTGGAGCATTAATTTGTTTTACTTCCTTGAAATTACTGCACATTTTTTTTTTACAGTACAATCAGTAGTGCTTCAAGTTTCATATAGCTCCCTTAAGCATTAAAATGTTGATTTGCAGCTTCCTTTGGCACACCACTAAAGCAGCAGGTTGTATAATTATTAATGAAAACACAAGGAGCTTTTTTCTCCAATGTTTTCATTGTCTAACACATTCTGCTTCTGTGCAGCATCAAGAAAACTTTGTTACATATGTAACTTTTTTCATACACATTTTTCTTTTTTAAAAAAGGAAGAATGTATTTAAAATGGAGATTAATAATAATGATTATTTTAATTATTTTGATTTTGTTTGTTTACTAAATAAATTATTTTTTTAATATAAAAATATATATTATTCATTAAGAATCTATTAAAGAAATTCAACAGAAGTACAAAAATAGGATAGGGAGACCTTCAATAATTACTCTCAGTAGGTGACCTTGGGGTAACAGAGGTTAAAAAAAACATAAAAGCATATTTTATGTTTCATACTTAAATAAATGCTTTAAATATTTTAGATGCCAAATTATTGTTTGCATTTTTCACAATATTTAACAAAGCATATTTTATAATATAATTATATATTTTAATGCACATGTAAGGGTATGTGTGTGTGTGTGTATATATAAGCATTTGAACCCTATGTGGAATGTCCTGTGTTTACTTGCAATATTTATAAGCCGTGCTAACAGCATCTGTTTCTTGTTTGTTTGTTGTGGTTTAGGTCTGTTTTGAGTTGGTGTCTTGAAAATCTAATATAAAATGGATGATTACTATGAAACTGTGACGTTAAAAAAATAAATAAATAAATAAATCTAGATGCATCAATAGGCTTTTATTGCACACATCAACACCCACGCGGTCATTGCAAAAGCTGTTCTCAGTTCTCGCGCGTCGCGTGTATTAATCGCGCCGCGTCGCACGCGGTGTAGGGTTGTAAATTCAAATGTGTGTTCCTGGCTTTGAAGCCGCTCAGAAGGGTGGGGTTGCTCGATTGCGCCTGCTCGGTGTGGACTGGAGTCTGGGGGTGTGTGCTGCCCTGATAGTTTAAATCCTACACATGCGTACTGGATTTCGGGGTTCAAGGGAATAGGCTACGCCATATTGGAAACACTGTATAGTTTAGCTAACAGTTTATTGCTAGCGGGGGAAAAGGGCCACTAACTGATTCCCGTTGGTTGTGGCGTTCGGCACGTCGTTATTTTCCCTGTGGTTTCGCGTAGCTCCGTTCACAGACTCGTTCTCGCGGTCCGGACTCAAACTCATCCGCTGAACGGAGGGGAAAGGCGTTCGTTTGTCTGACAGCGCTGCTAGAAAGACGAGTTGAATGGATCCGAGGGTCGCTTGGATTCAGCCGGAACAGAAAGGTCCTGCAAATGCTTTATGGATGCGTGTGTGGGAGACGTCTCAGGTGAACCGGACTAACACGGGTCAGCACCAGAACCACCATCACCACAACAACCTCCGTGTCAACTCTCCGGCGTTTGACGTTTATAAGACTGTCGCGTCCAACGCGAATAACAGCACTAACATTAAAAACAGCGGCTCTGCGGCTCACGCGTTGAATGGAAACACGGGAGACGGCGAAATGACCCAGAAGACCGGCTCGGCGGCGGATCCGGCGTACAGTTGCTCTAAAATAAGGACTACAAGCCCTAATATGATTGCTGGGAATATGAACAAGGGGCATGCGTTTTTTACTTGCAGCGAGAGCGTGTTGAATAATGTCAACCATCATCATCATCACCCTCCTCATCCTCATCTACGACATTTCCATCAAGAGCAGCAGCAGCAGAGTTGCATGAAGCGCCACCCGTCCCACCCGGCAGCGGTTCACAGCCACCATCACCATCACCCGGGCCGGAGGAAAAGCGACAACAAGGCCAGCACCTACGGGATAAACTACTTGCTCTCCAACTTGGCTAATGGCAATTATGACAACTCCGGCACGCCGTGGAAGACGAGGAAATATAACCCAGGGGTTGACGGGTGAGATGAGCTTGATTTATAACGGCGGTCGGGATGGGGCGTTATAATGTTACGCGGTCTCTCTGTGGCCTTTTCGTGTGTGGTAAAGTGTCAGTGGGCCTTTTTTGTCGTGTTGGGCCGGGTAATTAGCTTTAGCACGTTAGCCGGGGTGTCCTGGGTTCGGTTCGGAGCCGCTGCGGTCTGTGGGTTGGGTCACTTGTGGAATGTGAGCGTCTGATTAACAGATTGTAACGATTCGATCTTTTGATTCGGATCTTTATGTCAGTGAATCTGTTGAACCGGTGTGTTCGATTCATTCTCGAATCGTTTAGAGCGGTTGTCCAGTCAACAACTCACTGACTCGTTAAACCGAGAACAAAACATGTAATGAAAATGCAAATTGTCACCCTGGACCTCAAAGCCAGTCATAATGGTGATTATTATTATTTTTTTTTTTAAATTGAGACATAATGTGAAAGCTGAATAAATAAGCATGTTTGTTAGGATAGAACAATCTCTGGCTCCGATGCAACTATTTGAAAATCTGGAATCTGAGGGTGCAAAAAATAAATAAATCAATCAATATTGAGAAAACTGCTTTTAAAGTTGTCCAAATGAAGTTCTTAGCAATGCATATTACTAATCAAAAATTAAATTTAGATATTTACGGTAGGATATTTACAAAATATCTAAATGGAACATGGTCTTTATCTGATATCCTAATGATTTTTGGCATGAAAGAAAAATGTATAATTTTGACCCATACAGTGTATTGTTGGCTATTGCTACAAATATACCTGTGCTACTTATGACTGCTTTTGTGGTCCAGGGTCACAAGTTTGTTTAAGTGAATTATGATTAATTAGCTTAAAGCAGAAACAAGTTAGATTAGCATATACAGTCTTCTTAACACTTGATCTAAAATAAATATATAATATGCTTATTCAAATGTTCTAATGTGGGTTCCAGAAGTAAAACGCCTGCTCAGTTTCTTAAAGGGATAGCTTATAAATCTTTAAAGAATGATCTACTGTGAGCTACAAGGTTGTTAATCAGCAGAATATGCAATTGTTGAAGCCATTAACCTTTTTTTTTTTTTTTTTTTTTTTAAACTTTTTTTTTTTATATTCTTGTTTTAAATTTTCATTTTGGTGGGTGGGATTTTTTTGGAATGGTTAAGTTGAGAATTATTAAGCAATCTGAGAACAGAGACTAAATTTGTTTGTGTACTTGCCCATTCAAACAAACAAAAAAAATAAAACTGCGATTGATAGTCGTCTTCCCTATCCTTTCATATAAAATCATATATAAAACTATTGATTTAAACACTTGACTATGATGCATATACATTATTCACTGCAAGATGTGCAGTTATGTTATTTATATTTTGCAGTGATCACAACATGTATTTTTTCTATATGTATAATCAACTGTTTAAATCAATGGTTTTATATTTCTTTTTAATTTGATTGTTATTGGAAATGCTTACTGGGATTGTAGTTCTTTCCCGCATTAAAGCTGTTACCCACACAGTCTTGTTCAGTTTCTGATTTTCAAATATTTTTCTGCTTCCAGTCAAAGTTTGTAATGTTTTGATTCCTCTCGTAGCTGGCTGGTTTGGTTCATGGTTTATATAACTTTTAATGACTTTTAAAAAAAAAAAAAAAAAATCCTGAAGGCAAAATGAGAGATGCTTCTGGAAGAGTGGTTGGGCCACGCCAGGATGTCAGGGACCATGTGATGACAAAACTGATCAGTAAACCTGAACCTGTTCAAACCTGAGTGACTTCATTTTTAAATGAGTTTATAAATACAGCAAGTGGGTTTTTGTTTGCTTATAGCTTTTAACTAACAGTTTTGTTGCATTTGCTGTCATCACCTGTATGTTAATGTTGGCTGTCGGCTGGATCCAGTTTTGGTGTTTGCTGATTTATGACTATAACACTGGACACTTAATACAATGCATGCTTAAGTCTTTAGTAACTCAGCAGTTGTAGGCTTGTAAGAAGGGACGAATCTGTTGCATGAACTTGTTATATTTACGGTGGATGGTTCCAGACCTCTGGAATTTTTCCACGAAGAATGAGGCAGTGACTGTGTCCCAAAACCTAGTGAGTGTCCTGTGTAGTCCTTCACAGCATTTCTGTGTCATACACTCATAGGTGCAAAATACTGTTTAGGTGTTTAAGATTGGTGGACTTTGGTTTTCTTAGTATTTCCAGCTCTTATTTCTAATTTTCTAGTGAAACGAATAAGAAGTTTTAAGTCTGTAAGTTAGCTGGAGACTCTGGTGTAGTTAACAGACTTAACTACAAGTGAGAAGTATTTCATATGTGCATTTTTTTTCTATGAAATAGAATTATAAAAAATTATTAAAAACAAAAAATTAAAGTATAATCAGCTCAATGATGTTACCAAATATTCATAATTTGGAGGACCAAATGTAGAGGTTGGATAATAATTTACAATACCATTTAAATTTGTTAGCCACACTAAATATTGCATTTTTTGCCATCCTGATCTATATTTTTCATAGGGTTTCCATGCATAATGTTTTTTTTTTTTTTTTTTTTTTTTCTTCACTCTTGGAATTTCTTAATGGTGATTTTTACATAATTGTATTGCAATCTGGAGTATCTTTTCCATGATTCAAGCATTAAATACTTCCGGCAGCTGATTTTTATCCATAGGGAATTGATTGGATTGTGAAATGTGGATGTTTTTGTACTAGAATGAAGCCAGAGCTGAAATTTGCTGAACAGCTATTGGTTAGCATTTAACCAGTCAAGTTCTTTGTCCTGTAGCCCAAGTGTATGTATTGTACATGTTAATGTTGTTTTTGTTTTTTTGTTTTTTCATTTTTAAAACCAATGTTAAGATTCTTGCTTTGACTCGTTGTGAAGGATATGCAACAATGACCTCTTAAATTGTACCAATGGCCTTTCCATTATAATCTTTTCTCATTTCTTCCAAGTTGCATGAAGAAATCATGGACTTCTACAATTTCATGTCTCCTCGTCCTGAGGAGACCACCATGAGACAAGAGGTGGTGGACAGGATAGAGTCAGTCATCAAGGAGTTGTGGCCGACCGCCGAAGTAAGCTTAAGAGTTGATGTCTTTGAAATTGAGCTATTTTAAATGCAAATCAAAAATTCACAATTTTTTTTTATGTACTCAGGTCCAGATTTTTGGCAGCTTTAGCACTGGACTCTTTCTCCCAACCAGGTAAATGAATGTGTGTTTGATCTTGCACCTTAAGTGACAACACCCACAGTGTCTCCACATACGTAATGTTTCCCTCATGATCTGTTGTTGCTGTCATAACACTATTCACAGTTCGATGACTCTCACAGACTGGTGGGATCGGAGCACGTGCTTCATTATCACAACCATCGCCTGCTAGCCCTTTTTGGCTCAGAGCTGTCTTTCAATAACTAAACTGATATTTTATGATCAATTGCAGTTTGTTAACTCCAGATGCAAGGATGGCACAAATGATCTTAGATCTGCAGCTTGCAAAACTTGTACAGTCCAAAGAAATGGTCTCTAAAGCTTGAAAGATTTTCCTTGTGTTAGTGTTAGTCAGTAGGCCTCATGTATTTGACTGAACATTACTAAGAAGACAAATGAATGTGAGTTTATTTGACAGCATGTGGTATTTGGGCTTTCGTTAGGCTTCGTAGAGAGTGTTGATTTGAACAAATTGCTTAAAGCTAAATCTGGCTGATTCTTTAACCCTGTAGTGACATTGACCTGGTGGTGTTTGGGAAATGGGAGAAACCTCCCCTGCAGCAGCTGGAGCAGGCGCTCAGAAAACACAATGTGGCAGAACCATTTTCTATCAAAGTTCTGGACAAAGCTACGGTAGGAGTTTCCATCTGTTGATTTAACATCAACTACACTCAGTTAAACAGTTTCGTATTCAGTGGTTGTTGCTTAGTTTGTCACCCTGAATGGATCCCCTTTGGATGTTTTGCTTTAATTTTTAACATTTGGGGGATTCTTGGTCATTAATTGTGTTATATTCATATCTTTGAATTTTGGGTACCAATCATCAAACTGACCGATCAGGAGACCGAGGTGAAAGTGGACATAAGTTTTAACGTGGAGACGGGCATCAAAGCTGCTAGCTTCATCAAAGAATATGTGAAGGTAAAAAGCTTTTGGCATATTTTGTAAATCTAATTTTACGAAAGTTTGTTAAACTAGACTAAATGTATTGTGCTGAATGTCTGAATATTGTTTGCTGGTTTATTTGTGTTCATTTGTACGATTTTGTTTTAGTAAGTGTACATGTCAAATTTTGATTAAGTACTAAATTTGAAGGACATGTCATTCAATAATTTCAGTTTTGCTAAAGTAGCATATCACTTCATTTTAGTCTCTAAAAATAACATTATAATTGACATTATTTGCAAAATGACAGCATGTCGAACTGTAGCAGACAATAGAGTATTTACAACATGTGGGACAACTTCTGACTATTCTATTACTGAGTTCATTTAGTCTTTTAGAATTGTATTATACAATAGAGTATTTACAACATGTTTGAAAAATTTGGGACAACTTCTGACTATTCTATTACTGAGTTCAAATATATTTTCATTATTGATGGTAATAAGAAATTATTCTAGTTAGCTGATTTGGTGCTCAAAAAACAAATTCTTAATGATCATGTGACACTGAAAACACAATGTGTAATGGTTGCAGAAAATTCAGCTTTGCATGATAGAAATAAATTGCATTTTAATATTCAAATGAAACTTATTTTGAATTGTAATATTTCTCAGTATTATTGTTTTGCTGCATTTTTGGTCTTTTTTTAGTTCTAGTACATGGACTTTTGATAAAGTCATGTTCAATATTTTCTTTCCATTTTACTTTCCACAAAAATGGCATACAATTCATTTTATTCGTAATAGTAATATTTTAATTGCCTATAATATGCAAAAAGATGAGAACATATCAAGCTGAAACAGAGTCTCAATGACACATTGGGACTAATGTAATTTAGTTCAACTTGCAAATGTTCCTTTTCCTTGTAAATGTAAGTTGTGAATTTTATGTCTTGACTATAGCTGATTAATCTTGCATGTGTTTTAGTGAACAAAAGCAAAGCAGTTCAGTTTACCAGTCTTCAGTTCTTTCAGCTCATGTAGGCAAGTCCCAACAGTCTTGTGGTTGCATTTTTGCATAAATCTTTCTACATTTTCTTGTGAAAACATTGAAAGGGCCTTGACCATTGTGGTGTTACTTACTGCTGTACTTTAAGTCCCAAGCCAGTAATGACAATCTGGCCATCACTGATAAAAGTACTTTGACCTGATTTGTTATACACACAGGATATATACATGAAAGGCTTTGGCTTCAAAGTCCAAATGAGTTGTTATTGTAGTGACTCTGGAACTCTGTGTGGCGACGTTCCTTGTGTTTAGCTGCCAGTATGAAAATATGCACAAAATTCTAATGGTTTTGATGTTGAAAAGAAGCATTTTGCTATAGGACTGATCATTGTGTGATGCTGCTATTTATGTATATAAATATATCATATTTTTTCAGTTCATTTGGCCCACCTGCTAAAGGCAGGATGTACATTTTGAACCCTACTTGTATTTGCATGTTTTATGTGTCCTAGATTTACTCCATGTTTGCTAATTTGATGTCAGGCTTAAAGTGTCAGTGTTAGACTAAAGAGAGCAGGAGGGTGAAGCTTAATGAACATCTGTCAGCAAGCTTTCAGTGCAGATGTTTGAATTAGGAGATGACCTGCTGCCTTAATGCTCTTCTGCCAAGCTCATGTCCATGTGCATACCTGCAGTACTCCTCTGTGACCGCAAGATCACCTTCATAGCTCTCATCTGTGCATCTATCAGAGGAGATTTTTCCTTAATACTCCATTTAGGGATAAAGGGTCTGATTCACTGAATGTGCATGTGCACAAATCTTTTTTTTTACCAATTTACCAATCATAATTTATTGATGAACATGCTCCTTCAGATGGATTTTACAAGTTACAGCTTCTTGCTGTCTACATAGACAGTTATGTTCTTGGGCAGCATCCAAAGTTAATTGTGACCTCATTGGTGATGAATGTGAAGGGCACTGAGGCTCAGCTCGCTAATGAATTCAAAGTAGTTTGATGTTAGCATATTCTTTTTAAGGTAACACCTTAATTTAATAAATGTAATACATATCTCACACAGATATTGTGTCAACCCCTTTGAGTTAAAATGTGTGGCTTAAAAACTAAAGTTGGACATCGTAATTGACTTCCAGCTCATAAATTCAAGCTTCCCAGGAGGACTTGATTCACTCCAATAGTGAATGACACCCAAAGCCTTCAAGAGGGTGTCGATCTTACATGGTGGAGGAATGTAAGATTCACTGGCCCGTCCCCAGTTATCATAACACTTCACCTTATGTAAACATTTCTGCAGTTTCAGAACAGCTGCATTTTATCTACTGTGAAAGACAACCATGTGTGCAGTTCCTATGTTTAGGCACATGTGCAAGGCTTCACGAAACACTTTCAATATTCCTGACGTCAACGTGTAATGAGACACTATTGTATCGTAAAAAAGACCCTTTCATTAAAAAAATAAACCTTGTTGTGATCATTCAAGTGTTAAATAGAGACGCTTTTGAGATGCCTGGTGTAAATGAGGTTTTTTTTTTTTTTTTTATGTCCCAAAGTCAAAAATACCTTCTTTTGTTCTCCCACACAGAAGTATACCGTGCTGCCTTATTTAATCTTAGTGCTGAAGCAGTTCCTGCTGCAGCGAGACCTCAACGAAGTCTTCACGGGAGGAATCAGCTCCTACAGTCTCATCCTGATGGTCATCAGCTTCTTACAGGTGCAATATTAGCAGCCACGACATGCAGACGAAAAGAAGCGTTAGTGTTTCAGAATAAAAATAGCTTGATCTCATCTCATTTAGAGATCTGTCATTACTTGTCGAGCATATTTTACTACCTTTTGTATAACTGTCAGTCATATTCATTTCATAAATGACTGTACCAAACTAATAAAGAGACTGTCTCATTTTGCCTTCCGGTTTTTTTTTTTTTTTGGCTTACACCCGCAGTTGCACCCAAGGATTGATGCTAGGAATCCCAACATGAACCTTGGCATTCTGCTCATTGAGTTCTTCGAGCTGTATGGAAGACACTTCAACTACCTGAAGACGGGCATCAGGATAAAGAACGGCGGAGCTTACATGGCTAAAGAGGACATCATGAAGGCCATGAGTAATGGCTACAGGCCCTCCATGCTCTGTATCGAGGACCCTCTTCTTCCAGGTAATGTTCAAGCTGTTTAGGAACATATGCAGCTGCCTTCTTAGATACCTTGTTTTGGCCAAATTTGGATTAATTGAAAAAGCAATACAATAATGCATTGTGGAGATCATAGCAAAGTTGAAATAACATGCATTTTAATCCCATGCCATAATGCAGGTTTTTCAAAACTATAAATTAAATCATAAAACATGTAATGTTAAACTGACAAATTCTCAGAGGGAACTTTAAGTAATTTAAAAGGTCCTGCTGACAAAAAAATAAAATAAATAGTTCCAATAATAAAAAACCTAGTGGGCTTCTTGTCTACTTCCTACATTGGCAACTAGTTTCTGAGATGGCATCCTAACTGAATTGGAACCTCATAAATGAGCAATTTCACTCATTTCTCACATGAAGAATCCTCTCAGTCAATTTCAGGACAGTTTGGTTTAGCATTTTGCTCAACATATTAATAACATAAGCAGACTCAGTCAATTTCAGGACAGTTTGGTTTAGCGATTTTTTTTTTTTTTTTTTTTTTCAGCTGGACCTTTTAAATTACTTGAAGTTCCCTCTGAGAATTTGTCAGTTTAACATTACATGTTTTATGATTTAATTTTGAAAAACCTGCATTATGGCATGGGATTAAAATGCATGTTATTTCAACTTTGCTATGATCTCCACAATGCATTGTTGTATTGCTTTTTCAATGAATCCAAATTTGACCAAAACAAGGTATCTAAAAAGGCAGCTGCCTATGTTTTAGGACAGATTTCACATCATTAACTTCGCCTGTGATGCCTTAAGGTGATGTCTAGGAAGGCCGCTCACTAGGTTTTTGGAAATGAGCCATTGATGAGACACTTTTGCAATTTGCTTGAGAAAATGGGATGATGGTTGTTGCTGGTATTTGCTTTTAGACAATAAAAGTAATTTGATGCAAGCAATACTGAAAGCAATTTACTGAAAGTTGTTTAGTTAACCATTAATAACTCTATTCATTACACCATGAAACAAACTTTTAAAGTTGTTTCACTTTTGTTTTAGTTTTTCTTTGAAGTTTGTCATGCTGAATGCGAAAATTACTTCCTTTTGTGTTTCATTAATAGTGAAGCAGTGAATCATGAAAATGTGTGTGTGTACAATAATTAGCACCACATAATTACAAAAGAATCAAATGGTGAAAAATATTGTTTATATATGTATTGTATATGTTTGTGTATGTATATAATATATGTATGTTATTTCTTTTCAATGATTGTTTAGGTAATGACGTGGGCAAAAGTTCGTATGGTGCCATGCAGGTGAAGGAGGCTTTTGACTATGCGTATATAATACTGGGTCACGCCGTATCACCTCTCGCCCGTTCTTACCCCAATAAAGACAGTGACAGGTACAGCTCTCATCTGCATACAAGCACCTTCACCCTAGTTCTCTCAAACTCTTGATTTAATTTGCCACTTATCTTGTCCCCTCAGCACTTTGGGCCGCATAATTAAAGTCACCCAGGAAGTCCTCAACTACAGGGAGTGGATCATAAAGAAGTGGGGTTGCAGACACAACGCCCGCATTGAGAGGAACAAGGGTGCGTCTGAATATGAAGAGACTTTCTCACAATGTACCTTTTATGAATTTCATTCAGGATGTTTGTGTTTTTGACTGTACTTCATAATGTGCAGTACTCATAGATAAGGCCATCTGAGTGGAGCAGTCACTGATGTCCTGGTGTTCGAGAAGTTTTACAGCAATGTTAGGATGATAGTTTTAAGATGGCACATTACCCTAAATAGTAATAAGACTTCCTAATAGTATTGTAGTCTTATTCTAGTAAATTAGCCATGAAAGTTATGTCATAACATTTTATTAATTCACAGAAATTAGGAGTATCCATACATAAAATTATGTAAATAAAATAATTACATTTTCAGAATTTCAGAAGCCAGAAGCTTTTTTATTTTAGTTTATTTTTTAGATGACTTTTTCAGATGTTTGTGATGCATTGGATTAGGATTTTTGAAAATAAATTCTATTTAATAAAATACTTTGGACCTTAGCATGAATAGAATTTGTACTGTCTTTATAAATATATTCTAAAGGTAATGAAATTGGAGTATTTTGTCTGATGAAAGCATAACATGTCATTGGTCAATTAATGTCAATGTCAGAGTGCTTTGCAGCGGCTGCTGTTTGCAGTAATGAAGTGTCACTTTGGCAAACCCTTGCATTTTGTCCTGTACATCCTTACATTGCATTGATATCAATGGATTTGAATCATTTTCTGATGCAGCGTAACTTTGTAGGTGCCCTTGAAGCGAGGAAGTGTCCTCCTCAACAGCATTTTATCCCTTTCACACATCTTATTCTTGACTTTGACTGTGATTAATGTGTTTTCTTTTAAACTGACGCTTGGTAGATTAGTTTGGAGGTGGAGCATGTGACCTTTTGAAAAGTGGCTGTGGAGATGCTCAGTCTGCTTTGACAGAATCCACCAGTTTCAGCCATGTTTCAGATGTAACCTGCTCTGATTCAGCATAACTTGTAGTGGTGTATGGCTGATGTTTTTGCTGTCTTCTGCATGTAGGTCCATCTCATAAGGACTCAGTGGAGCAGGTGGAGACAGGCACACTGCTGGGTGTAGGTGTGGAGGACCAGCAGCAGAGGGACTCTGTGTCCCCTCACAGCGCAGACTCCCCCATGTCCCTCTCCAGCCCTCAACAGCACTCCTCCGCCTCTTCTGCGTCCTCGCTGTCAGGCAGTGATATCGTAAGCATTGCCCTTCATCCATGTCCGTACAACCCTAAAAACATACTGCATTACACGGGACATTCAACACTTTATGGCCTCTAAATGATCTCAATCGAAACGTTTGTGAAACAGCTGCTGTGCACCATCTCTACTACATGCCTTCTGTTGTCTGATTATTAGTTTATTTTTTTTATATATATAAAGACCTTTCAGTGTAATTGTAAAAACCTCTCTTATTAGGTTGTGGTTCATGTGTCTTTTTGCTGTGAAAACTGAGGATTTTTATAAAGCAAATGTAAGAATAGCTTTAATATTGTTGGTGACATTTAAAGATGAGGGTCAAAGACGAGAGGTCCCAATTTGGTGTCTGCATTAAATTAAATTGTGAAAACTGATTTTATATGCATAAGTATATTAAATGTAAGGAAAGTGTCCGCTTTAATGCTTCAAATAACTTTTGTGAAAATTAAGATGTTAGAATATGGATGAAATGATCATCATCATTCAGTGTAACTTGCGTATTTATGTAATTATACTGTATAAAACTTTTATTGTTTTGATTTTTGAACATCCTTTTTGTCTTTGACCCATGACCGTTTACTGACCTGAAGAAACTTAGCTTTATTTGGTTATCCATACCTTATATTTTTATAAAATGTGTGTTAAAATGTGCGTATTAAATATGCATCAGGCTTCTGAGGATTGTTTTTTTTTGTTCATCTCTCAAATTTCTGATGTTAATATGAAAGCTATAGAGCTGTAAGCTAAAACTGAGCATTTAAATATCATCTTACGAAGTCATGTTATTAGGAGATATAAATATCAGTTGTCATTATATGTATTTTATGTACGTAGTCTGTTATGTGGTTATAAAGAACTCATTGATTTGCATTACAAGCTATCAGATTTTCATCTTTTGTCCATATTAATATCAGCTACTGCACCAAGGTATAAAAACATAAAACCCTGATTTATCAAATGATACTCAAAATATCAAATATATAATTGTGCAATTGTCAAGAGGTTCAATATACTACTCCATTTTTTTTTATATATATATATATATATATATATATATATATATATATATATATATATATATATATATATATATATATATATATATAATTTAAATTTAATAAAGAACCTATTCATTGCCATTTAAAGTGAAATTACTGAACATACACCTGAGGACCTGAGAAAATTGCTCATTTTAGAAGAAAATTTCAGATGGCACTTGAAGGCTTTTGCGTCTGAACTCTTCATATATATATACACACACACACCCATGAGACTGACATATGAAATAATAGAAGTTTTGTATATATATAATTCTGACTATTTCATATGTCAGGCTTTACAAGGTTAGATTGTCATTCCCTCTCACATATTTGACTTCTGCTCCTTCAGGACTCTGACTCCACACCGTATGTCGCTCCACCTGTAGCCCCCTTCCCTCCCCAGATCCTGGCAACAGGTCCCCTGCCAGCAGCGCTTCAGATGCACACGGGCAAAGCCAGCATCACGGCAGCACTCACCATGCCTCTGGCTGCCCAGGTGAGGGGCTGTTTTGGTTAATAATTGAATTTAATGATGATGATGATGATGATGATTCTTTGATGGGTAGCTAGCTTCCTCTCTGTTTCTCCAGGCGAGAGTGTCAATCCCCGGCAATCTTTCTGTCCACGCTCTACCTGGCAGACAGGTGTGTATGGCAGATGGACCACCCCCATACTTCCACATGCCCCCCCCAGCTCCCCACAGCCCTCTACCCAGTCCCCACCATCATCCCAAGGTAGGCGGTGTCCCACGTGTGCTCTCCTCTAGATGTTGTGTGTATCTTGACTAGGGATGCACCAAAACCGAAAATTCTCGAAGCACTTGGCCGAAAACTGAAAATGCTTTGTAATGATTATTTATTTTATTAAATAATACAAAGTATTTTTGTAAGACTTTTTAATTTAACTCCATTTTTAATGATACTGAATTTAAAAAACACAACATACTTTTTACTGAAAGTAGCAATAAAATTGGACCGAATTTAATTTTTTTTTTATATTAGGTTCATTAGTTAACATGAACAAAATAAACAATACTACTTCAGCATTTATTAATCTTAATGTTAATTTCAACATTTACTAGTGCATTATTAAAATCAACAGTTGTGCTTGTTAACAGTTAATGCACTCTGAATTAACATGAACTAACAGTGAACAACTATTCTCATTAACTAACATTAGGAAAGATGAATAAATACTGTAATGTACTATTCATGTTAGTCAAATGGTGCATTTCCACTGTGTGGTACGGTACGACACTGCTCGGCTCGGGTTTCCACTGCAGTTTAGTATCGCTTTAGAGTGGGTGGGATTATTCACATGTGGTTATAGTTGCACCGCCGCAACTCCTAAAAAATAGTTTTTAATTCCGCGTCGCCCCATCAAGCTCTCGCTGGATCCGCTCCTCTGCTGTCAACAAGAGCAACGTCTGTACTTCCGCAACAGACAACTAAAGTTTTTGGTAGTTAAAAAAAGGTGCGCTCGTTCAAAACCGTTGCATTCGATCCTTCGCTGGCTGTGCTGATTTAAATCTTGCGGTTCTGTTGTGTTTGTGTTGCAAGTTCAGTGATGCAGGTAGTGACAATTCTCTCCGGCCAATCCGTGATCAGCAGAGTTTACACGTTTTACCGTTTTGGTAATGGTACAGTTCGGTTCACTTGTGGTGCTTTTCCACTGCGTGGTACGACTCGGCTCGGTATGGTATGGTTCGGCTCGGCACGGTGAACACTGTTTTTTTTTTTTTTTTTTTTTTTTTTTCTTTGGCCTCGTTATTTCGCTGTTTTTCTCTTTCGGCCGAAAACCGAAAATGCTATTTCCGGCCGATAATTTTCTGCGCCCAAAGATTTCGGTGCATCCCTAATCTTGACAGTTAGCCCAACTTTCCTTCCTTCATCAAGACTTCAGTCTAGTCTAATGACAAAGTAAAAGGAAGGTCTACTCCAAAATTAAATGTCTACATTAACTCACCCTCATGTCGTTTCAAACCCGTATGACTCGCTTTCTTCTGAAGACTTTGGTAACAGAACAGTTTCAGTTCCCTTTGACTTCTATTGTATTTTTTTGACCACACAGTGGAAGTCAATGGGATCCAGAACTATCATCTTTTGTGTCCCACAGATGACAGACAGTCATACAGGTTTGCAACAACATGATGGTAAGTAAATGATGACAAAATTTTAATTTTAAGGTGAATTATACTTTCAATTAAGAGGAAGAAATTCAACAATGCTTAACAATGTTAAATCAGCATCAAGAATTCAAATCAGGTTTTGAGTAACTTTATTTAAATGGAAAGGGTAATTTTTTTTTTTTTTAATGAGTAATGTTTCATCAGCTTGGCTTGCTCTACCCATGTATCAATTTTATAAAAAAAAAAAAAAAATCTAAAAACTTAAAAATCACTTAAGTTTATATTTCTATCGCACTTTTCATAAGAAATCTTTTTTTAAATGCTGTACTGAAAAAATGCCATAAAGTGCTAAAGGGCTAAGCTAAAGATAAAGTTGTATCACACAATATTTTTTCTTACCTTTAATTTTTTTTTTTTTTTTTTTTTTTTTTTTTTTTTTTTTTTCAGTTTACCATGGAAAGTCTACAGTCATCATGCAGTCTAGAGAGCAACGTCTTGCTTTTATTGCATTTAAAAAAAATACTGTTATTTACACTACTGATCAAAAGTTTGGTGTGAATAAGAATTTCCCTTTTTTTTTAAACCAAATATACAACGAAAGCAGTAATATTGTGAAATTTAATTAAAATATTGAGAATTAATTAGATAACTTTTCTATTTGTTTTTTTAAAATGCCAATTTGCTTCCAAGTGAGCATTTTATTATTCTCAATGTTGAAGAGTTGTGCTGCTTAATATTTTTGTGGAAACATTATTCGTATTTAATTTATTTTTTTATTTTTTTTTATTTTTATTTTTTCAGGATTCTTTGAATATAAAGATCAAAAGACCAGTGTTGATTTAAAATATCCCCTTGTCCAAATACCCACACTTGCAGTCTTTGCACTTGACTGCTTATATGACATATTTCCTGTATTTAGCCCAAGTTTTCAAGTGAGGATAAGGACCACAAGTGTGTAGAACTTCATTACCTGATGGGACACACTTAGTGTTGTTAAAATGCAAGTGTTTACATAGCTTTATTTTTATTTTAAATACTTATAATTTAAAATGCATTGTAAAATCAACTTCTAAATGTCTGTTCAGTAGTCCCTATAAACATGACACAATTTAATTTGTGGTGCTTCTAATCGAATATGAAAAGCAGTTGCAAATGTACGAAATATCACCAGTACTTATCTTTGCACCAATAAAACGTGCAACACTTTGTTTTTGTACCAAATTATATGTAATGATAGGCCCGATCTACTTATTATATTAATATTTAACTTGCATTGGAAAGGTTTCCGTGACCTCTCACGAGATCTCAGAAAAAATCTCATGAGTTTTTCCAAAACATGATGAATGATGGGATACTCCAAGCCTTGAATAGTGCTCCAGAGTGTATTTAGTTTGCTTTAAGGGCACTGTGCTTTAGCGTTTTGAGACCTGGGACAGTCTTGCGCTCTTACTGTCCTCAAGTGGCCAAGACCGCAAGTGAGGGTATATAAATCTTTTATAACAATATATTAATCTCTTTGTTACTTTTGGCATCTTTGTGGAGTAACAATGATAATAAAAATAATACTTTTCAAAATAAGTGCTGTACCCAGACTTTCAAATGATGTGCATCTGTTTTCATTTTTATTTATGATCCAGTTTTTATGTACGCTGAGCCATTTTTCAGATGCTTGCATCATCCTAAGTTACCCTATCTTGTCTTGTCTCCTGCAGACAGGTCCCAAGTTCCCGTGGAAGGGCTTCCACAACCCCGCCGTGGTGCACAGTCCCGTCCTTTCCAGCCGAGGCCACATGCAGTACAACCGCAACACCTGGCGCCGCAGGAAGAGAGACAGTCTGCCGGCCAGCGTCAGCAGATAAAGACAATGCGCCTGCCCTCCAGAAGCTCCCTCTCCACTCCTCGCTTCCTCTTCCACCCCTCCGGTCCCGTCTTAAAACGATGAGAACTCATTGAGCCCTCCTGCTGATGGTGTGAGCACAGAGAGACCAGCGTTTGCAACCCAGCTCCTCGTTCGGTAGTTGTGGTGATGGTGGTGCTAAGTAGTTCAGTCTGCCACTGAATCTCTGCATGTATATGTTGACTCGTTTTGGGGTTTTTGACCTGTGCATTCTTCTTGAGGAAGCTTCGAGAACAGGAACGGTTTGTTTTTGTTTTTGTTTTTTGATCGTCTAATCCACAACTTCCTGGTTGACAGGTGAAACGTTCCTTTTTTTTGTGTATGTTTGTGTGTGTTTCATGCTCCGTTGTTTACATGTCTTCATATTTTCAGTCTAAACGTGACACGCTTCACATGTGGGACGACCTGGATTCAGTGGATTTCAAGTGTGTGTGTGTTTGTTTGTTTGTTGTATGTGTAACGCTGGCTTCGAATCCTGCACTCGAGATGCTTCCAGATCCACCACCGTATTGACTGTACACATCACAACCTTTACTTTTTTTGTGCAATAACTTTCTGTATTTTCGTTCACTCTGGAAACGCTTAATTTTTTTGGTTTTGTTTATTTTTATTTTATTTTATTTTTTTATTTTTTGCTGTTTCCAGCATTCTGTTTTTGTAAAAACGTTTTTATTTTTTGTAATGTTTTTAATTTTGTTCACCGTTTACAGATCCTGTCAGACAGGCTCCTTAAGGGGAAAAGTCCGTTTTAAAACTGTTTTTGAGAGTTTATATTCCCTCTTCCCCTTTTCTCTGCATAAATTGCACCTGGAGGAGCGTGAGTTAAAGCGGCCAAGTGTAGATCTCGCAGAACGACTTGCCTGCAGTTGACGCCATTTCCCACTTTGTGTTGAGCTTCAGAGTCTCGTCTGTTGCTTTTATTCGTCTCGTTCGTCTTTACGGTTGTAGTTGTGTGGCATTGAGGCTTTAGGACTTGGATTTAACCGATGGATAGACGACCGATAGACATGGAAAAATTCTCAAGCCCTTAGTCTGTACGCGCTTTCATTTATATCTATGTGTGTGTGTGTGTGTGTGTGTGTGTGTCCTTTTTAAATCGCTCTAGGTAAGTGTGAGACGTGAATTATTTTAGGGAAGCTCTAATGAACGTGCGAGCAGACTCCAGATCAGTGCAGCTTTATGCAAGGTGCCCTAATCGGACCTTTTCGAGTTCTGAACGGGCATCTGAATCAGACTAGCGGAGAAAGGGAATTTATTTTGATTCCTTTCTGGAATCTTGACGTGCATTTATTGCCAGGTACTTGCGCTAATATATGCCTTTTTGGTAATTACCTATTCCTGTACTGTATTGTATTGTTTTTTTTGTTTTTTTTTTGGTTCTGTTTGTATATGGCACACTAAAACTGTATTGCCGTTGCTGAACATCACAGGCATACAGGTTATTGTTACTATGCAAGTGGAGTTTTGAAAACCTCTCTTCCTGTGTCCCTCACGACGGCCGTTTGCTTGTAAATCTTGTCACAGTGACCGTTGACAGAGCCAGGCCTGAGAGCGACGCATCAAGGTACACGTGAACAGTTCCTGTATGCAAGTTCAGTCTGTTTCGATGGAGGAAAAACAGCCGGACGTCTTGTCTGGAGTTTTTGCGGAGCAGATATTTCCTCCTGGAGATCAACCGGACTATTTTACTGCTGTTACAACCATGACTTGCGGTCTGAATTGAATGACTTTGATTGCCACAAACTTACGTGACGTGTTTTACGAAGTCATATCTGATACGGAGACTACGGATTGTCCTTGTAACTCTTGACTCGCCTGCCTATCAATGCAATGGGGCAAATGTAACACTAATAGCAGTTTCTGCTTTAGATCGAACCAGCATATTTCGCAAAATGGGTCAGACATTGAGGCAACACTCCCCTTCTTCGGTTCACACAAGGACCTACTTTATCGGTGATGTGTCTGAATGAAAATAGCTCTGTTTTTCCCCGAGTGAATCTGTGAAGATGTGTTGGAAAGGTGGAAGTGTTTCACTCTGTAATGGTTTGACATTTGTGGTGATGTACTTGCTTGATAAAGTGTGACACTCATTGAATTTCAATGATGGATTTTAAATGTAACCCTTTTTTGCTGACGTCTGTTGTCACAGTGGCCAAAAGCACTCCTTGTCAATCCTTAACTCAAAGCCCGCGATGTGGCCTGCTCAGCATCCAAGAGGTCAGACGGAGGAATTGTTTTTGTTTTCCTTCAATATTTTTATGTAATTTTTTTTCTATTTTATTTTTTAAATAAACATCTTAAAACCATGCGTGCAGTTGCTTGCGGTTTATTTTTCTGTCTTAAAGGGAATATTAAATCATGCCTTGCTGGATCAGCACTAATGGCAGATGTTTGGAGATTGAAAAAATTGCTCAAACAGTTGCCCTGTGTATGTCTTGCTGAGGTTTTTCCACTAGATGGTGGGTTTGCACTTCATGAGCTCTGAGGCTAGGACTGAGGCTACCACAAGGATGTTTGTGCATGATTTTTTTTTTTAATGGAACAGTTTATTGAACCTTATTAAACAATATATTTAAGAATGCATTAAAGTTTGCATAAGTGTTGGTATGTGGTTGAGATCCGCTGTCATCCTTGATTTATTAAGTTTTTATGACTCTTGAAAATAGCTCCTCGGTTTTATTCAGAGGCACAGACTGAGCAAAACTATGCTGTTTGGAGTAGATGCTCTTAATAATATGACCAAAAGGTGATTAAATTCTTATAGATTGTAATGTTAATCAATGGTACGTGTGACTAGGTGTATAGTTTATCAAAATGTTAAAGTGCCAATTATTAACCCCCCCCCCCCCCTCATAAATCCAAAATCCCTCTATTGTAAAATTCGCAACGTGTTTTTTTTTAATTATTTTTTTTTTTTAATATTGCTTGAACAACTAAAAAACATTTCCAGGAAGCAGCAAACCATAACTACTAAATAGTCGTCACACTAGATAACTATTTAGGTGTGGGGTTGAATTAGGGCTGGACAATAATTCAATATCAATATGTATCGCGATATAATTTTTTTCAATAACGGTGATATTGGTTTTTAAACACATTTCCGATATTTCGATATACCAGTGTTTCCCATACATTGATTTATTTGTGGTGTTTGACTTCGTTGAATAAATATGAGTACTGCACGTTTCAAAATCAAAACACGTCGCGGGTGTTTTTCAGAAAGGTTTGAAGGCATTTTCATTTTATCTGATAAAGAAGCGTTCATAGGCGCAGCTCCTTTGATTATAGCCGTTACTGGAGAAACCGCTGGGTCTACCACTCTCACAGCGCCTCCTGCTGGCAGACAGTCAGTTTGCATTTAAGCCCGGCTCCAGCAACATGCTTTTTTTTTTTCCTGCAGCAACTCAAGAGCACTCTTCATACTCTTTATACTGACTAAAGCACATTTGTTTCAATCTATATCCAAAGTACTGCAAAAACAGTTAAATTTTGAAATATTTTTACTATTTAAAATAACTCTTTTATTTTAAAATGTAGTTTATTCCTGTGATCAAAGCTGAGATTTTCAGCATCATTACTCCAGTCTTGACATGATCTTCAGAAATCATTCTATTATGCTGATTTGCTGATTATCAATATTTAAGAGAGTTGAGTACTTTTTTTCAGGATTCTTTGATGAATAGAAATATTCCAAAAATCTGCATTTATCTGAAACAAAGCTTTTGTAACATTACATTTTGATTACATTTGATTTGATTACACTATTCCATTCAAAAGCTTTGAGTCAGCATCATTTCTTTCTTTCTTTTTTTGGAAAGAAATTATAGAATTTTTTATTTAGCAGAGATGCTTTAAATTGATCAAAAGTGATGATAAAGACATTTATAATGTTAAAAATATTTCTATTTCAAATAAATGTTCTTCTAAACTTTGTATTCATCAAGAAAACCTACTCAGCTGATTTCAACAAATTATTTTTGAGCAGCAAATCAGAATATAAGAATGATTTCTGAAGGATCATGTAATCAGAGTAATGATGCTAAAAATATAGCTTTGAAATCACAGGAATAAATTACATTTTAAAATATTTCCAAATATAAACAGTTATTTTATATAGTAAAAATATTTCAAAATGTTACTTTTCTTGCTGTATTTTGGATCAAATAAATGCAGGCTTGGTGAGCAGAAGAGAATTCTTTTAAAAACATTAAAAATCTTACTGTTCAAAAGCTTTTGACTGGTAGTATATATTAGCCTGCAGTTTGAAGTTAAAGATATTAATTTTAATTAGGTGAGACTGAAATGATTTTTTGACAGTGATTTCACATTTATTGTTTGTATGAAGGCTAAATACAAAAAATAATGTTTTTTTTTTTTTTTTTTTTTTTCAAAAAATATTAAATGGTTTTAAATGAGGTGTCAGACTTGGCAAATTCATTTTTCATAAATTTATATACACTGACATCTTTTGTGGGCGTTCTTGGAAGTTTTTACGAGGCTTTATATAGTGTTCATATCGATATCGGAATTACATCGTATCGACCGAAATTAAGAAATATATCGTGATATAAATTTTGGCCATATCGTCCAGCCCTAGGTTGAATGAGTGCACTGCATTATGTCCGCTGTGGTTTCGGACACGGGTTATAAGTGAATCACTGAATCATTCACCTAATCGATTCGTTCAAAAGCACCGGTTCACTTAGGAGCGAAACACTACTGAAGACGCGCGACGTTCCTGGGTTGTGACTAGAAGGGATACAGCAATAACCTAACATTTAATTGAATTTTCTACATATTAGATTGTGTTTTATTAAAGTCTACGTCTACCTCAATCTGCCCCCCCTGTCATTTTGGAGGTATTTTCGTTGGCTGAACGAAACCGGTCCAGGTAACTGTGGAAATATTTGGTCTAAAAATGTAATGTAAGGTAATGTTACTTAATATTAACGGTTTGCTTATTAAACTGTTGTTCAAAAGCAATGTTTCACACAAAGTGAATTTCCCAAATATTAGCGCGGCCTACGGTCCAATCACAGCAATAATTTAATAAAGTGGTTTATAAATAAGCCGTAAAATAATGTACATTATTGTAATCCCTTTTCCTGTTAAATTGGATATGTGATATTACTGCTTGAAATGGTGGCTTCAACTGGGGTTGCGATTTGTCCGGTATTTTACAAATGCCACCACATAGTTGAATTAACAAATACGTATTCTGCACTGTTAATAATACTAATATCTATTATAATGAAATCAATGTCATACGAGGTATTAGAGAAGCTCATTTGCGCGTGATTTCATTTTGGCTTCTTTGCTTCCATAGCGACGGAGTCTCCAGAACGCGCGCCGTTAAAGGGATAGTTCACCCAAAAATGAAAATTATGTCATTAATGACTCACCCTCATGTCGTTCCAAACCCGTAAGACCTCCGTTCATCTTCGGAACACAGTATAAGATATTTTAGATTTAGTCCGAGAGCTTTCTGTCCCTCCATTGAGAATGTATGTACGGTATACTGTCCACGTCCAGAAAGGTAATAAAAACCTCTTCAAAGTAGTCCATGTGACATCAGAGGGTCCGTTAGAATTTTTTTAAGCATTGAAAATACATTTTGGTCCAAAAAAATCAAAAACTACGACTTTATTCAGCCTTGACTTCTATGAGCGCGTTCACAACACTGCAGTTTAGTGATATCCGGTTCGTGAACGAATCACTCGATGTAACCGGATCTTCTTGAACCAGTTCACCAAATCGAACTGAATCCTTTGAAATGGTTAGCGTCAACAATAAGCATTAATCCACAAATTACTTAAGCTGTTAACTTTTTTAACATGGCTGACACTCCCTCTGAGTTCAAATAAACCAATATCCCGGAGTAATTCATTTACTCAAACAGTACACTGACTGAACCGAGCCAGATAACGAACGAAACATTGACTCGTTCTCGAGTCAAGAACCGGTTGCATCGGTTTTCGGATCAGCGGTAGTGATGGGGAGTTCTGTTCTTTTCCGCGAACCGGTTCTTTCGGACAGTTTGATTCAATAAACCGGTTGCCGAAAACGGTTCACCAGTTCTTTTGCGCTCGACGTAATGACTTCATTGGCGATGATTGCCCTTGATTCAAGCCTTCGGTTTACCCGCGCTCATAACATTAGCACAGAATCAGTTCAGAATCAATCACAAAAAGAGACCAGTTCGGTTCAGACGCGCTGTGTGTCAGTCTGATTCACGCATGCGCAGTATCATCAGATCCTCGGTTCTCGAACCCGGACGCGTCCGACAGAAACGGTTCTTGACTCGAGAACGAGTCAACGTTTCGTTCGTTATCTGGCTCGGCTCGTGTTCATCTTCAGTTCTCTCTTCACAGCAGTTCAGTCAGTGTACTGTTTGAGTAAATGAATTACTCGGGGATATTGGTTTATTTGAACTCCGAGGGAGTGTCAGCCATGTTAAAAAAGTTAAAAAGACTTAATTAATAATTGGGTTATTAATAATTATAAAAAATCAAATGTAAAATAACAATATTAATCTGGCTGGAATGGGTGTCCCTCGCTGAAGGTGACAACCCTACTTCAGACTAAGAGAATATTACGATGTTTTGCTATTATTAAATTATTAACAAAAATGTTTTTGCTAACATTGGCTAAACAGGTTTATATAGACCCCTTAATCGCCTACGTCACTGTGACGTCACCGCTCTAGCTGGAGGCAAAATATAAGGAAGAACTCATAGTAGGCGCGCTAAAAGTTTGAGGTTTTGACTTTAAAATGTCGACTTGTTGTGTTTTTGGCTGCCAGAATAGAAGGAACAGCACTTTTGGTTCAAAACTAAAGTTTCACCGGATCCCGGCCGACATTCCTTCACATAAATCAAGAAGACAATTGTGGTTGAATGCAATACGGCGTACAGACTAGACAGAGACGATCATAAATAATGCTCGTGTTTGCAGTGCACACTTCATATTAGGTAAAATAATCTATGCATATGTACTGGTGTGTTGGTTTTATCTAGTACAAATCAGCAAGTTTATGTTTTATAGGTGAAAAACTCGCCAACCTTCAGCGCACCAGCTAGCTTAAATGTTAAACAAACATACAGCGATAGATGTGTGTGCCATCCTTTGAATGGTCTCTTAAAATAATCCACATTGCTAATCATAGTTTAGCCCAGCGATAGGTTACATTAGACAATAAGCCTTGAGAAAATTCCCCAAACCACCCGAAAGTAATTCATGTTGTCGGAAATATCCAAAACATGGTTAAAATGTTTTCAATGAGAACAAGATACATGAACTACACCAGGCTTAGCTAAAAATAAATTAATTAATTAATTAGGCTACTGTAATGTTATCCACTCGTCATTATATTTTGGTCAGATAGCCAGTTTGGTCAGTGAACTGAGTGATCAACTGAATTAATTGATAAATGTATGCTAACTCCCACTTTTTTTATTATTATTATTTTTTGTCACGGTCCCGCAGAGTCAGTGACTGTACATATTCGGACAGTTCCGAACCTTCTTCTGCATTCATGTTTAATAAATCCCTCCTAAAACGTGCTAGTTTACGCTTGTCAACATCGCGTCCGTGCCTCTTTTTGCCTCCAGCTAAGCCCCGCCCACCCGGAGACGTTGCAATGTTTACAAACTTTTAAGGGGTCTATTGTTTCCTTTAGCCTAGCCTACCATGCAAAGCCTGACATGAAAAAAATAATCAAATATTTTGAAAATCGAAGAGTTTATCAGATTTTTATGGCTCATAGAGTATGATATAGTGAGAACATGAGAAAATAGTGAGCTCATACTCGAGGAAATACACCTCAGTTTATTCAGAAGCCCAAACTGAGCAAAAATATGCAATTTGGTGCAGATGCTGATATTTATATGGCCAAAAAAAAATTATTTAGTTGTCACTTGACATCTCCCAGTAATATGTCTTAGTAAGAGTAAGATGATATATATTAAAATACTTCTGTTTTATGATTAGAACTCTAAAGTTTTATAGATGTCAAAGCTTATAATGTAATGCAATACAATCATGACTGACAGATAAACGTTATCAAAAGCATGATATATCACATTTGATACTCACATTTTAACATGGTTTTTCTAAAATACAAATAAATAAATAAATAAATGATTGTATTGGTAATAAAGTAAATTATTATAATTTTTTAAGTTATTCTTATGTTTACTTTAATTTTTTTTTTTTTTTTAATCGCATTACAACCAGAAGGTGAACATTTTTAGAATTACACTAAAAGGCTTTTTACTTACAAAAAAAAATGTAAACTATTAATCAGATGACAGGCATGTAATTGATTGTGAACAACAAGCTTTTCAGCAAAGCTGTGTTCATGTTGATCATTTTGCGGCTTTTGTGTTTCAAATATGATACAGTAGGCTTTATAGGGTTATGCTTATGTTTAATAAACATAGTGATTATTGCTAGCTTCACTTAGTGTGCACATTTTACATGTTCATGTGTCGCAACCCTTACAGAGCTGTACCATGGTAGTTTCAGCAAAACATACCATAGTGACTAGAGTTCAGTTGTTATTGAAATATAACTGGAAAGTAGCCACAACTGTCATCAAATAAGAAATTACAATTCATTGTAAGTGCAATTTTTAGCCCAACATTTTTAGTGTGTAAAAAGATACCTAAGAGTTTGAGATAGAAAGAAAGAGGAAGGAAGGGTTAAGAGAAAACGACTGAAGTTGATAGAAATCGCTTCTTCCTCAAGATGTGAGATGATGTTTGAAGAAGCTCCAGAGAGAGTCAAACACAGGACTGAGCAATCAGGCCCGGGCTGATAGGGAAGAGAGACGAATCAAAGACTTCTCCAAAACACCTCCGAGCAGCAGCAGTAATGAAGCCCTGCAAAACGCAGGCTGCTGAGGCATAGAATATGTGTTGCTATTTTGAGAGGCGTATTTGGGGAAAAAATTGAAATAATGCTGGATATGCAGATAGATTTGGCCTCCTTTCTGCACAGAAATTCGTATAAAAATAGACTTGCATCATACTTCATGAAACAATGCGTACGTCTCCGTATAAGCTGTAAACAGCTTGTTTTCAGGAATACATAGTAAATAGGAGATTTCCAGTATGCCGGCATTGTCTCTTCTCCTCATCAGTACACAAAACCACAACTTCTCAATGACAAAAGATGTGTCATCTGAAACCAGCAGCTTTCCACGTTGCTTACGATGTGAGCGGCAAGTCTGCACAAAGGAATTTAGGGGGTTAGGTGTTGTCAGATATCTATGCAAATCTTCAGAAGCTGAAGATGAAGGTTTCTTCACGCTGGGCGGATTGTTAGACTGCTCTATTTTTCAGAGTACGCTGAAGCCTGCGGCTGGGAAAAATTTATATAACTTCATTAAAATGTCCTTTCTCATCGTTCTGCCATCATGTCTATTTTTGAACGGTGTCACACAAATTGTAACCGCATTGATTATACTTTATGGCTGCACTTGTTTCCTTTGAAAAGAGAGCAGTTCCTTTTTTTTGGAGCAAATGAGTTCTGGTTGGGCTCAATATGCTCCTGTCACTTGTAATTCTTTCTCCTCTGACAGTGGACCTCGCTTAATGAACCAGACGATGAGGAGGAGGAGACTTATATGGCAACTAGGCCATATCTTCAAAGATTTATTGGATGGCTCTTATCTATCGGTGCAGGTACGGAAAGATAAGACTTTTCGAGTCTAGACGTGATCGCTGTGACGTACAATTGCGACGTATTTTTGGCTGCGGGGATAAAATACAAAGCAGCTTCTAATTAACTGATGACACCCCAATTACATGTTCAACAAAACCACCATCCATCCTGATACGCCGTCACTGTTGTTACTCGGTATCGTTGACACAAGGGGTGAAAAGAGTCAGGAAACTTGCCTCCAGAGAATCCAATTAATTCTCCCTCGTTACGCCACCGCTGCAAGCCAAAGACAAAAGAGGTTCTCGCAGGAGATGTCGGGAAGTTGCTTCTTTTGCTCCCTGATACGAATTAGCCTACTTCTAGCTTGTTACCATGGAGGCAAATATTTTAACTTTGGCTTTATATACGCATACTTGATTTTTACACAGAGGGTGGACTTGTTTGTATAATATAGTATGTGAATATTATGTAATAATTCTCCTGCTACTTTTCTTTGGAGTCTAGTTTATTTAGAAACATAAACACTGACGCATAACTCATGTTCTGTATTATATCTGATTATATTGTGTGACTGTTATATAATATTACATTTCCTCCTACTTTCCTTTAGAGTCTAGTTTTATGAACACTAGCACATAACCCATGGTAAATATTATATTATGTTTTATTTTATTACGTGAATATTAGGTAACATATTACAATTCCTCCTTTCCTTCAGAATCTTGTTTATTTAGAAACAAACATTGATGTATAACCCATGTTAAATATTATATTTGATTATATTAATTTATGTGAATATTATCTAATATCACATTTCCTCCTACTTCACTTTAACGTCTGGTTAAACTTTATTTAGAAACATAAACATTAAAATAACCCATGTTAAATGTTATATTATATTTGATTGTATTTAAATTATGTGAATATTGTTTAATAATATGTTTTCTCCTACTTCCCTTTAAAGTCTAGTTTTAGAAACATAAACAATGACGCATAAACCCATGTTAAATATTATATATTTGATTATATTACATTTTTTATTAGACTACTTTATTTTGAAACATAAATATGCATGATGTATAACCCATGTGTCTAGATTATGTTTTATATTATATTGTATTTGATCGTGTCTGATTACTACTTTCCTTAGAGTCTAGTTTATCTGGAAATATAAACATTCAGACATAACCCATGTTAAATATTAATATTAGTATAGTATTTTATATGAGATATTATATTAGATTATCTTAGTGCCTAATTCATCGCCTTTTTGTAAGTAATTGTTGTGCAGTTTTGACATAACAGTTTTACTATCCTAAACAAAATTTCTCTTTGTTAAAAATGCTAAACAGTAACCATTATTTTATTTATTTATTTATTTATTGGAATACCGTTATTAATTTATTGCAATGAAACTCTGCTGTAAATATGTATCTTTAATATACACAACTAGTCAGTAAAGAGACTGAAGGCTCAGAAGCCTAAATCTCAGCAAAGGTTCCTCGTTTATTTTAAATCAGACATAACTGAAAATGAATCACAGTTTAGTAGGGGAGTCTGTCGATAACTCAGTAACCATTTCATCACTGAGCAAGTCTGATTCAGGCTGCTAATTCACAATCAGGTTTGTGACTCTTTGGGACTTAAAAAGATCAGCTCATATAAGTCATTTGTTAGTGAATCGGACATCACAGCTCGTGCTGCATGTGTTGTTTCATGCACGGAACACTGGAAATTAAGTGTAGTGTTAAGTGTAAATTAAGTGTAGTGTACTGTCATTTAAAACAACATCAGGCCAAAACGTTCATTTGGAGTTCATTTCGGGAGTTGCCAAATTGCAGAGCTGGTGCAAACATATCCACATTACTATGGTCAGATGGTCAGATATCTTAACTGCTGTTTTTTCACTGCTGTCATTTTCATTGTGTGTTTATCTTTTTATCGAGGGGAAAATATGCAGCACATATTTACATATTCATCTGAATGTCGCTCTCAGCAGCACGGATGGCGCCAGGTTGTTTGCTAAAAGTATACCGTTGCAAAGATATTTTCAACTTCTTTTTACCCCCTAAATGTTGTGAACTCTGCTGTGAGCATATCGGGACCTTTAGTCCACCTTGGGAGTTGATGTTTGATAAAACCACATAAGCTTGAGCTTATTATTACAATAGTCTCATTTGCGGTCAGTCACAGTCAGGAATCCTGTAATCTTATAAGTGAAATTAACAACAACATAGTTTTTCTTCCACATTCTTTTACAGTATCTAGTTCATTTCTAAACATGAACACAAATGCATAACCTTTAGTAAATTGCATCAAATTACCCAATTACAACAAACAGGTTACATCAAAACATGATGTGAAATCAGGAGGAAACATCAGCTGGAGCAAACGTAATGGTATTAGGGGTTAGTGAGTGACCCAGGGAATGCAATTTGCTTCTCTTAGCTAAATCTCAGATTTGCTCGTCCGTGCATATGGGCCTATTTTAAAGGAAGGTACAAAAGTTTAAGGCTGGTCAGATTTTAAATTAGTTAGTGCATTAGTGCATGTAGAGCTTTAATGGGCTTTACAGACCGGTGAGAAACAACCCGTGATGTTACTGACTTAAGAGAGTCTGATATTGAACATCTAAAACGTGCATGCAACAGAATATGCACATATACAAGAAGGCTAATATATTATCACACGCATACTGAGAGTCGTTTCTTCGTTCCCTGCTCTCATTCTGTCATCCCCACCCAGCAGATGTTATGCATCACTTCACAAGTACAGGAAGAAAAGAAGTTAAACACACTGGGAAATGTCCAAATTACCGATTTTGTGTATGACAAACAAAATGATATCCCGACAAAATGCTCTGCAGTTAAAATTCCAGCCGCCCGGCCCATTAACTTTTGCATCCTCCCCCTGCATGTTGTCTTGTTGGCCTGTTTAAGGTCTATTTTTGGCTCTTTGTTGAGAAGGTTGGAAAAACCTTTTACATCTTCAAAATATCCTAAACCCACCAATCAAATGGTGCGATCATTTCCAGTCGCTCTCAGCTTCAACACTGGTCAGTTTAACAGTGGCTTGAACTTTTTAGCTTGCTGTGCAATTGGCCTCTTGACCTGTGGTTGACATTTGAATGGATCCTGAAAGACTGGCTTTACTGACCTTATTGCTTTCATGAGGGCTTTCTGTCCATATCGAGAGGACGCTTTTTGTGATGACTACTAATGACCAGTAATAATTTGGTATGTGAGATTACAGGCAGATTCTGGTTTGAGCATCTTGAGATGTCTGCAGTCTGTCCTTGCAGACAAGAGGCTCTTCAGACAGATTATTTCTGGGATGGAAGACTCGAGCAGGGACTGAAGTATTAAAAAACATGAGAAGTTAGACTTTCAAACCTCGCCAGAGATAGTGCTGTGCATCCCTTAATGATTTAAACCCCCTGCTGCTGCTTTCAAGTAGAAGTTCACTCAAATTGGAACATTCTGTCATCATTTACTCACCCGCATGTCCTAACAACCGTGTATGTTGTTATTTTTCTGTGGAACACAAAAGGCAGATTTTTTAATATTTATATTTAGAATATTTTAAATACGATTTCAGTCTTTCAACTTCAAAATTTCAGTTACTTAAAAAAATTTCTGTGTGAATATTAAAATGTAAATCAAACTCTTTTTGGTTCAGTGCAGGGAACATTTTACTCTGTTTCATTTCACAAGTTGTATGAACTATTTTTAAAGAGTTTTTTTGTTTGTTTGTGTTTATTTTTTCTTTATTTCTTTAGAGTTCATATGGATAAAATCTGTTTGAAGGTTCTTAAAAATATAATTTTATTTTGTTCCACAAAAGAAAGAAAGTCATCAATGTTTTGAACCACAAGAGTTTAAAAAAATGCATGAAATCTGCGCAATAAGTTTGCTAAAACGTAAAAATTTTCTCAACGTTTTAAGTTTTTAAAGAAAATATTTTGATGTTATACAAAGAATCCTGATCAAATGTACCCTTTCCATACTGTTTCCACAATGATAAAACAATTTTTTTTTTATTTCACTAGAAGAAATTTAAATTTGAATAAAACTAAGTTTGAAAAAATGACATTATTTTACATTTCAATAACATTTCAGAATATTGATCAAATAAATGCAGCCGTTGTGAGTGTGAGAGACGTCTTTCAAAACAATCTTTTGGATGGTAGCACACACTAAAAGACACTAAATTCATTGATTTGATGGGATCTTTGAGATGCAGGTGTTGTACTCCAGATAGTCGGGATCCAGACTTGTCAATACTCAGTAGGACAACAATTTGGCTTGTAAGCTCTCCAGCTGAAATCTATCAATGATAATACCACACAACATGGCAACAGTGAGCTTCAAGCAATGTAGAGATGTCACCTCCATCACTGTAGGCTAGGGATTACTGATGATGCCTCCAGCACTTGAATAAGATGAGGTTTGCAGCAAACGAAGGTCATGCTTCAGGTTGCACTGGCTGGCTTTGTCCATTAAATTCAGCGAGTGTATGTATACATGCATTTGTGTGGCTGTGGAGCTCTTCAGATGTGCACATCTAATGAGATCATCAGCCCATTTCACTGGACAGACTCAGTGGAGTCAAAATTCAGCGGAGTGCCACAGTCTCGCTCAGCCATTAGGCCAGGACTGCTTTAATGGAGGCTGTCTAACAAGGGTTTTTTTATGCCTTTTTTCAACTGTACAGTCCTTTGCATGTGTTTCATCTGAACAAAAGCATCTGACTTGGACTCCATATGGGGTTCCAAGGTGCAGAAGCAAAAAAAAAAAAAGCCCTAACTTAGTATTTCATCTCAATGCTTCAGGTGCTTTCTGGCATGGAGATTTGGCTGACAACAACAAGCAGATGTTTTGGAGGACAGTGCAAGCAAATAAGACAAGGAGCAAGGATGAGTATGTTAGTAGACACTACCATTCAATAGTTGGAGGTCAGTAAGATCTTTGTATATTTTATTTAGTTGCTTCGAAGAAATTAATACTTTTATTCATGCTTTTAAAATGACAGTAAAGATCTGTTATGAAATATTTATATTTCAAATAAATGCTGTTCTTCTGAACTTCTCCAATATTTCTCTTTTTTTACGATTTCCACAAAAATATTAAGCAGCACAACTGTTTTCAGCATTTATAATAATCAGGAATGTTTCTTGAGCAGCAAATCAGCATATTAGAATGACTTCATGTGACACTGAAGACTGGAGTAATGATGCTGAAAAATCGGCTTTGCATCACAGGAATAAATCACATTTTGAAGTGTATTCAAATAGAAAGCAGTTATTTTAAATTGCAATAAAAATATTACTGTTTTTACTGTACTTTTATTCACATAAATGGAGGCTTGGTGAGCATAAGAGACTTCTTTAAAAATCATGACGACAAAAAAACTTACCGACTCCAGTCAGCTTTTGAATAGTAATATGTATCATAAGTGAATTTCTGTACATGTTTCAAAGAGAAAACCCCTCTGAAGAAAGGTACAAGGCTTCAGGTTATCTTCAATGAGCATTATCCATTATATCACAAAAGTCTAATATGGATGACATGAATTTAAATAATCTATTATAGATTTGCATTTGATTTATACCTGTAGGTTTGGTGGGTTCTGACATCCAACTTTTCTTGAATTAGTGACGGCACATTGTCAATTCTACAGGTCATCGCTTCAGGGCCTCAAGACCTGATCTGATTCCTCTTTGATCTTTTACCTTTATATCCCTCTATTTTTATTTCATGTCAAGGGGGGAAATGAGCATATGGAATATAGTCCTGTATTATTTGATTCAATAATTCAGTTCTGAATTATTCACTTCAGCTGTCTTCAGTGGAATGTTTAATCACAGATTGCCTTGATTTCACCCACAAGTGCACTCTCACCTCAAGTGTCTCTCGTAACAGTGCTGGTGGGCAGCTATAATGACTGTTTTGTTATTAATGAGGTGAAAGACATTTCAAACATGTTTGCACAATCTGTGTCTTTCTTTTGCAAGAGCGGGATCGACTTGAGATGATGAGAAGATCTGGGAGTTTCTCTCTTCACAGAGCTCTTGACCGGCGCGGAGGCTGACAATTTGTTGTCTAATTACCTTTGGAGAGTTTAATCACAGTCACCCCTCGCAGCTTCACAAAACCTTCTGGAATACAACAGGATTACTTAGTACATGAAGAGAGTCTCCTGAGAGACTCGCAAGTAAAAGAGCAACAGCTGGTGATGGTGATTTTAACAAGTACGACATGTTCATGACCCTATCCGTTATTCCTAAGCATTAGCTGCCTCGAAAATCAGAAGTAAAGTATAGGTTGGGTTGCGAGGTGAGCAAAGACAGCTCACTTTAAAGCTAAACCTTGACAGGAATGTTATTCCAGGACCAACAAGGATCTTGGATCCTGTCCTTCTTGGAGACAGGAGCTACAAGGAAATGTTTATCATGTTTCCTGTTTCCTCTCCTTTCTTCTCAACCAGTCTGTTGTCTTTGGTTTTTCATTCATTAATGCTGTTATTATTGTAAGTCTCTCCCCATAGGAAAGGGAAATGAAGAGATCTCTTTAATACCCCCATTGTTTCTCCTAGACTGCAGATGCAGATGAGATTATATCGAGCAAATGGAGACTTTAGCATACAGCTGCTGCTTCTGAGATTTTATTCCTGAGAAATGGATTAAATTTAGAAGTCAACATATTAAAAAGTAATTGTGTGGAAAAAGTTAAAGAAATATAGTTGTTTTGTATGTAAAGTCAAAACCGTGATATACAAAATTATATAAAGTCTCAATGTTAAGAAACAAATCATAATTAACATTTTTATTTTATTATTATTTAGTGTTTCTTAAATAGCATATAAGTCTCATAGAGTTTCATACTAAATTTTTCTATGTCATGAACTATATATATATATATATATATATATATATATATATATATATATATATATATATATATATATATATATATATATATATATATATAATGTAAAGGTAAATTGTTTGGAAACATTACTATTTTTAATGTTTTTGAAAGAAGTCTCTTCTGCTCATCAAGCCTACATTTATTTGATCAAAAATACAGAAAAAAAAAACAGTAATATTGTGAAATATCATTACAACTTTAATAATAGTTTTCTATTTGAATATACTTTAAAAAAAATAATTTATTCCTGTGATGCAAAGCTGAATTTTCAGCATCATTACTCCAGCCTTCAGTGTCACATGTAACATCCAGTCTATCACATGATCATTTAGAAATCATTCTAATATTCTGATTTATTATTGGTGTTGGAAACAGTTCTGCTGTCTAATATATTTGATGAATAAAAGGTTAATAAGAACTGCATTTATTCAAAAAAAAAAAAATTCTAATAATATATATTCTCATAATATATTTTCTTTACTATCACTTTTTATCAATTTAACACATCCTTGCTGAATAAAAGTATTGATTTTATTTAAAAAAAATAGAAAGAAAAAAAAAATTACTGACCCCAAATGACTGACCAGTAGTGTATATTGTTATTACAAAATATTTATATTTTAAAAACATAGCTTCTTTTTTTTTTTTTTTTTACTTTTTTTTCATCAAAGTATCACATGTTCTGAAAAAATAATAAGCAGCAGAACTGTTTCCAACTTTGTTAATGAATCATCATATTAGAATGATTTCTAAAGGATCATGTGATAATGATCCTAAAAATTCAGCTTTGCATCACAGAAATAAATGATAATTTAAAGTATAATAAATTTAAAAACAATTATTTTAAATTGTAATAATATATCACAATATTAGATTTTTTTTCTGTATTTTTGATCAAATAAATGCGGGCTTGATGAGCAGAAGAAACTTCTTTCAAAAACATTAAAAATAGTAATGTTTCCAAACTTTTGGTCTGTACTGTATATATATATATATATATATATAATTACCTATCTAAGGAATTTTTATATTATATTATATATATTTATAACATTTAGATTTGTTTATATTAACATTATTTCTTGTCATTTATTTATTTAAGTTTATTTTATTTATTTTTTTCCACTCAAGGAATTCCACCCAAGAAATATCTGAAGAATCGGAGTTGATACTTCAGTGAAGCATAGCCATGTGAAAGTCTCCTGAGCTATGAAAGAGCAACATCTGAGCGACACATTTTCCTCTGGGTGTCTAATCAGTCATCTCTGATTAACTCATATCATTGAACCTGCCACGCACTGCATAGCAAACATTATACTGCGCCTGCTGGATCTCCGTCAAGCCCACCACTCCCCTTCCTCTCTCCTCCCTTTTCCTCTTCTCTTCCCTTCACATTCTTTTGAAGACTTTCTCTTCCTTTTTCTGACACAGACTCTACGAAGTCAGTAGCACTAAGAGCTCACGCTCTGTCAAACAAACACTCGTGTTCTCCTCTCTCTCTCGCTCTCCTCCTCCTCCTCTCACACGCTCTCTCGTGCGTGTCTCAGTCGCTCTCTGCTGCTCAGTTCATCATGTTGGCTGGAGAATGCTGCGTACGGCAGCGCTCTCTCTCCTGCCCTGGCGCGGGACGCATCTGTCCCACCCGCCGCAGCTGAGCACTCTCACGGAGGAGGACGAGCCGGAACGGCAGCAGCAGGAGGAAGAAGACGAAGACGAAGGCTCCGGGGTCCAGCCGGACCCCATGTTCCAACAGACGGCTTACCTGCTGGAGGGTCCGGAGGACATGGTGGCGTCGTCTGGGGGGCTGAAGTCTCCAGACTGGGTGTACGAGTCCTACTACCGTATGAGCCAACAGCATCCGCTCATCGTGTTCCTGTTGCTCATCGTCATGGGAGCATGCCTGGCTCTGCTTGCCGTGTTTTTTGCCACCGGACTGGTGAGACTCTGTTCTTTATCCACCTACTCTTCTGTACTTTTCTGAGCACAGTGCTTCTCAGGTGGTTCTCAACTGGTTTTGCTTCAGGACTTTGCATTGGACATCAAGTTGGGACTCAACAGTTGAACCCGAAACTGAATTGTCGTGGTGTCTAACGCTTTTGTTTTGCCTTGCTTAGTTTTGTCCATGGTTTTCAGGATGAGGGCATGTTGTGTAAGCTGCTCATATTGGCATCTGTTAAATTTGGCAGGCTTCTACAAAGTTAGAGATGAATGTGTGCTGAAATACCGTAGAGTTTGATTAGTCACACAGCCTTTGATGGGAATAGTAAAAAGATTTGGGAAGTGCTTACTCCTCCCTCTTAAAAGTTGATAAGCTTGTTTGTTTTTCTACACAAACTATGCACAATTATGATTTTATTTGCATTTAACATTGCATTTTCACTTCTGTTTGCAACCCCGTCAGAAAAAACATACCAGTTGAGAACCGCTCATCGTATTTCACCCAAAAATGTACATTGACATCATATTGTTATGAACCTTTTTTTGTGAAACACAAAAAGAGTAATTGTGAAGAATGTTCTGGTCGCTCTTTTTTTCTTTAAATTACAATTAATAGTGACTGAGGCTTTCAAGCTTCAAAAAAGGCAAAAGCATCATAATACAGTTCCAAGTTTGTTGTAGTAATCCGATACTTTTTTGTGAGTAAAAGACCAACATATAAGCTGTTCACAAAACCGATCTGAATAATTAATACATAAATTAAACTAACAGTTCACAATTCAATTTTATGACACTAAACAGATTGTAGGTGAGGAAAATTATCAGTAAATAATGAATTTCGGTGTGTTCCTCAAACAAAGCTGTCATATGACTTCAGGAGAATTGGCATATAAGTCATAAAAACCACTTGTGAGATACTTTTATGTCAATTTTGAAGCTTGAAAGCTTCAGTTCACATCCATTGTGATGTAAAAAGAATGAAAAGTCATTTTAAACAAGGAAGACTATCATGCAGGTTTGGAACAACATGTGGGCGAGTGAACTAAGATTGAATGTACATTTTTGGGTGAGCTATCCCTTTAAAATGTTTTTGTTTTGTTCCTATTTTGGGAGGCCATTCATTTTCCTCTCTCGTCCCACAATTGTGGTTGTGGTAGCGCTGGAGAAAGGTTTTTTTTTGTGTGTGTGTCTGTGAGAGAGTGTTTTTACCCGTGTGTGTGGAATGCAGCACTCTCTTTGTGTCTATGCGTGTGTGTTTTTTTCTCTCTGTGGCAGATTGTGTGAATCTCTCTGGTGAGAGAGCCGTTTCTGAGAGCGCCACTTCTGCAACCCTCATTTTCACCTGCTGTTTCACTCGTTCTCTCTCTGACTCTTTCTCTCTCACCAGATACTCAGTTGTCTGTGTTTATGTGTAATGGGCTTGTAGATTATTGCAGTCGGTGCGCTTGGAGTGCACTGTAAACCCTAAGGTTGCCTCAATGTAATGAAGTATTCTCCCAATTGTAAGTCGCTTTGGATAAAAGCGTCTGCAAACTGACTAAATGTAATGTAACTAAATGTTCTCTGTGTGTAATCTAATGTGGAGAACTTGAACCAATTCATTTAAGTTAACTAGTTGCGAGAAGACTATGATTTGGAATTCATTTTATTTAAAATTTAATTTTAATGCATTTTATTTTGTGGAGTCCCTGGAACAGTGAGAGGGTAGGTTAGAGAAATGAAGCGCAACCCAGAGCAAGATCACCTACTGTATCATGATCAAATAATCACTTGTTTTTAAGGGAATTGATAGCTCAGTCCATGGCAGAGTTTTTGGAGGGCTGAGATCAAAAGCGCAGACTGAAGCCCCCCATCGGCTTAAACCTAGAACACTGTCAGCATGCTAATTAAAGCATCGCCACCAAAACAGAACAAATATCAGTTCATTGACCTCGCTTATCAATCAGTCAGCCATTTGTGACCATCCCTAGACCCCATTTTAGACGGTATCATTTACTGGCCAGCGCACGAGGACTCACGTCCTTTATTTACGCAGAGCTTTTGTGTGTGTGTGGTGACACAGCTCCCATCATGCTGCTGTGGTTTGACCGCAGGTATGTTGTTTTGAAGCGCTGAGGCTCTTATCTTGGAAACAGCAGTCTGTTTTACACAGGCTGGCTAATGGGGCCAAAAAATGTCACGAAACACAAACTTTGCTTTATCATCGTTTCTCCGTCCGCTGTGCCTTTTTGTTTCAGTTCAGGGCAGGAAGTTCTGCCTTCTCCTCTTTGAAAGCTTATCTTGTTTTTTCACAGCAAATCTGTCTAAAGATTGTGTTGCTGCTGCACTGTCCTGAGAGATTAAAGATTGATGGAGTGCTGGTGGAGTCGTGCGATAACGGCTGAAAACAAGAACAAAAGGTCACTCAATTGGAAAGCCACATTAATCAGGTGCAAGCAACGGAGCACTGGTTAATTAAAGGAGCTTTTCCATTTAAAAAAAAAAAACTGAAAATAAAAGAAAATATTTATATTGGTGTGAAAGAAATGGCCATTTCACACATTTTCAAAACTTTGAGATTTCATTAAAGGGGTCTTTGGATGCGATTTCAGTTTTTCCTTTCTCTTTGCAGTGTTATAAGCTCTTGGTGCATAAAGAAGATCTGTAAAGTTGCAAAGAGATATCCAAAGTCTCAAATCCAAAGAGATATTCTTTGTAAAAGTTAAGACTCGTCTATGCCCTCCTGAAACAGCTCTTTCTAACACGCCCCCTGTCTACGTCACGATGTGGGAAGATTTGCATAACGCCGCCCAGATGTTCACACAAAGAAAGAAGGCGTAACTTTTATTCTCGCTGCAGTATTGTTGTTGCTGCCGCCGACATGTTATGAAGACACTGTGTGTTTTTAGTTTTAAAAGCAAAACTACTTTGTTTGGCCTTCCAAAAGAGGTTGATATCGCTTCATCATGCCTGGAGCTGATCTGTGCTGGTCACTGAGCAAATACATCAACTTTGCACTGTGGATCACCGGATCGGCTTTCACCTTGGACGAAGCTGAGTCCAGACCGGGGTCGTCACATGTGGTTGCCGCGCCGTTCTCAATCCATCATTTATGTTTACGCAGCGCGACACGCAACGTAAAAAGACAGTATAAGTCATTATAATCAGTAATTATGTCCCCACTGGATGCCTCATTTGTAATGGGTTTTATTGGTTTAGTCTCGTGCTTGAGACAAAGCCAATACAACATTTCTGTCACATGCTTGAGGCATTCGGCCAATCACAATGCACCGGATAGCTGGCCAATCAGAGCACACCACTCTTTTCAGAACGATAGAGGAGAAACAATATTGTACATTATGTGGAAAATAATGTGTTTGAACCTTAAATCGCATAAACACATTTCATTACACCAAATACACAAAATAATGTTCTTTTTAGCAGCATCATATGACCCCTTTAACACAACTTTAGTTATATTTAATTTAATTATTAGTAGTAGTAGACGAAGTACACAAATCAGGTCCTGAGAATAAGTACAGATATCCAGTAAAAGCACAATAATTGTCAATAATACTGATACAAAACAATGATAAAATGATACAAAACAATACTTATATATGAGTTTATGTTACTGATAATTAAAATGCAATGCTAACAAGTGGAAATAGCAAAATATACCATATAATATTTAAATATAAAGAACCACAAAATGTGTGTAAATGTGTGTTGATAAATGGTATAATCATACTGTATAATATAAAAGTAGATGTCACATTGGGCAAAATGTGTTAGCTTTGTAAGTTAAAACTAATTTTAAGTTAATACTTATTGCAAACATACTAGTATTATTTTGAATTATTATTGAATTATTCAGTTTAAAATAATGAGAAATTATATATTTTTTATGAAACGTAGTGGAGTAAAAAGTACAGTATTATACTTTGGAATGTAGTGAAGTAAAAGTATCCCAAAATAAATGACAGATACTGTACTTAAAAAAAGTACTTAATACAGTAACATAGTAAAAATACATTTATTGATTTTAGATTTAAATACTTATTTGTGCAATTTTTAAAGAAAATGTGATTGGTGCTTACTTGTGCAAGAGTAGTGTTGCTATACATTTACTAAGGTGTTCCCAGTTATTTATTTATGTATTTATTTAGCCAGTTTTATGATCCTCCAAATGAAAATTGAGCATGGTTTGAGGACACACTACTAGAACTGTGCTTCTGACGTTGGAACTAAACCTTACTTTTATCCGATTATTCACTTAAAACGCATCTTCTAATTGGCTTATTCTTATAATAACCTATCAGGCAATGATTTATGTGCTAAGTAGCACATTTGATACCATCTTAATCAATGATAGTGAGGCAAAAATGGACACATTTTTCTCTCATCCTGATGATAAGCCTCTTACCAGCGAGATTTAATTTCTAATGGCTGCACTCCTTCCCATTCTAACCTCTTCATATTACACTGGAACAGAATTATCTTGGAACAGACTATTTGGACAAGAGCCACAGACCCACATCGTCTCGGTGCTTCAATTACAACAGCAAACACAAACAAGCTCATGAACACATTCCTGATCAACAATCCATTTAGTCTGTGCATAAAGAGAAACCTCCCATTCAGTTACAGCTCAAGATCATTTGTGTGGCGTGTCATTGGGAGTTTTCATGGAGGATTTGAGTTAGATCAGGGAGGGGCAACATGTAATAAAGCTCACGCCAACACTGCAGAAATATGATAATGTGGAGTGGGATGAAGCGGACATGCAGCTTGATCAATTAGATGAGTTAGGGAGACGACGACGTCACACTGAGCTGATATTACCAGCTCATGCGATCATTAAGATTCACTTATAGTGCCTTTGATTGAATTCGGTCACTGAGACACTCCACAGCATCTGTAAAAATGTGTTGGCTTCTGCTTCGCTGAGTTAATTAGAAATGCAGTGTGAGATGAGCATGTAATTTGTACTTGTTCTATGGTTTAATGCGTGCTTTTTTACAAACCAAATAGATTTTAAAGTGCTGCCGTATATCAAAGTCACCCTGTGCAGGAAGGTTGAAGAGGTTATTACATGAAACAGTGGTTTCCGACATCACCAGAAAGTATGAGGACACTTAAGCTACACTTAAAATGTATGAATGTCATTGCATTAGGAACAAAACCTTGTACCAAGTGGCATCTGCAATTATGCTTTTCATTGCCATTTTGGATTTGCTTATAGGTCCTACGGTCCTTTTAAACTAAGTGCTGGTTCCTTAGTGCTTGATGACTAGAAAGTAGCTGTTATACCATTTTCAATGAAAGTTTGAATTTAATGCATCTAAGGAATGTATTTCTATCTTACACCTTTATTAGATACAAGAGTATACATCTAAATCATTTTCAAAAGCATATTTTTAAATATATTTTGAATAAAGTTTTGGTGATTGTACCACATGGCATTTTACAATCTAAACTAACCTAGTATTGTCATAAATAGAAATAATCATTTTGCCAAACTGCTTAATAAAGATTTCTTAGTCAAGAATTTTTAAAATTCATTTTAATATCCTACTATTTTAAAGTATTTTTTATTAATAAATTAAAACTATGCTCATCTGTATCTTTTAAAATAAATAAATAAATAAATAGATAAATCCACAAACACACACACACATACACACACACACACACACAAACTGTCATGTAATTGATTTCTTTAAAAAAAAATAAAAGAAATAATGCAGCTTCCATTAATTTTCAAAGGAATATTTCACCCAAAAATGAAAATGTATTCATCAACAACCCATTTGGAAAATTGTAGCATTATTATCCACTGCAGTGAATGGGTGCCGTCAGAATGAGGGTCCAAACTGCTGATTTAAAAACATCACAATAATCGGTTACACTTTTGATAGTCCACTTTAGACATTCTATTAACTCTAAGTAACTTTGCAACTACATGTCAACTGATTCTCATTCATTTGCAACAACATGTCTACTAACTCTCAGAGTAGACTGTTAGGTTAGCTTTAGGGTTAGAAGAATAAGTTGACATATACTTGCAAAGTTTCTCATAGTTAGTATGTTGTGGACCCATTAAAATAAAGTATTAGAAGATATTAAGCAGACAGTCTACTAATACTCTGATGACTGCTGGCTGACATGTAGTTGCAAAGTTACTTACTGTTAGTAGAATGTCTACAGTGGACTATCAAAATAAAGTGTTACCCAATAATCCACAAGTAATCCACAAAACTCCAGTCCATCAGTTAACATTTTGTGAAATAAAAATGTGCATGTTTGTAAGAAACAAATCCAACTTTGAGGTGTTTTTAACTTCCAACCATTTCTTCTTGCTAATAATATTCCTTTCTCCAGTAAAAATCCATCTCGCCTAAATAAGCAGAGAAATATGCACAGATCAAGCACCGTTTACAAGCAAAAGCAGTCTGAAAACAGTTCTAAACAAATAGCTCAGTGGATATTGATGTGAAAGGACAACAGGAGATGGACTTTTTCACGGGAGGAAGCGTTACTTTGAATTATGGACTATAGTTAAAAGTTAAAACTTCTTAATGATGGATGATTTGTTTCTAACAAACGCACATCTTTTCACAAGATGTTCTCTGATGGACTGGAGTGGTGTGGATTACTTGTGAATTATTGTGATGTTTTTATCAGCTGTTTGGACTCTCATTCTGACGGCACCCATTCACTACAGAGGATCCGTTGGTGAGCAAATAATGTAAAATGCTACATTTCCCCAAATATGTTTTGATGAAGAAACAAACTTATCTACATCTTTCAGCGAATTTTCATTTTTTTGGGGAGAAACATGCTTGAAAGTACAGTATGGCAGGTTTATCCAAATCTTTTGTTGCCACTGTAGCTTTCTTTTATTTTAAAGCTGAGTGTAAATATGGATACAGAACTGATGAGCAAGCTGTAATAGATGCTTGTGTGAGATAAGTGCCTGTCAGTACTTTGGAAGAATAATAAGAGTTTGAAAAATGTATGACTCCGTACCGTTCCAAAAATTACAGGTGCACAGCGGTGCACGTACATTGCAAAATTCAATACAAGAATCGATTTTCTTTTCTTTCTCCTTTATTTTTATTTTTTGTACTGCAATTGTGAGATAATGAAAAATGTGGCTCTGTTTTGACAGAGTGTGTGGGTATGGTGAGTGTGCTTTCTGCTGACGGTGAGTGGCATGTTTTATATTTTTGTCCCATCAGCAAGTCTGCAGGGCTGCAAAACCAGTAAACACACACAAAATCACATTAAACTGAAATGCTCAGACAAATGAACAGGAAGTGCCTGTGGAAGGGATAGCGCTGTAACAAAGCACCCCGATGTGTGCACCTCCATGCCTTTGTGGCCCCTGCGAAATGGAGTTAAATGGATTTAAATGGGCTCAAATGCACAATCAGCTGGCTATATGAGCTCTGGCCCTTGATAGCATGAAGAAAAGGGACTGATAGGAGCCAAGTCTGATTCATGCTGTGAGGGATGAAAGAGTAATGAGAGAAGGGCTGATGGGAATGAGCCTAAAATGGGGATTTTAGACTAATCATGTAGGCAGTGAATCTGCACTTTGATGTAGACATTTAATTATAATTGCCCTGGAAAGAGGAAAGGGAATGTCAGACGGGTGCACATTTTTAATTGTGTTTGCTAAGGCAAGCATTATCATTGCATATATGAGGGTTTAAACAAACTTTAATATAACCCTTGGTGCATAACTCGTTGCACATTACATTTTAAACATAAAAAAAAAAAAAAAAAAAAACAGCCAGGCTCTTTTGTTTTGATGATGAATACTTTCACATTTTGTTATAATTTGACAAAATTACAGCTTGATTGGAAATTTGCAAGTGATATTTACCTTGATTTGCCTTGTTCTTAACACGTCACATCTCCAGGATATTCTTCACTTACACTGTTGTCTACTTGTGAAAGGGATATCCACACAAAAATGAAAATTCTCGCATCATTTACTCACCTTCATGTCATCCTAAATGTGTATGACTGTCTTCAAACTGTCTTTCTTCAGATGAACACGAATGAAGATTTTTAGACAAATAATCCACCTCTGTGAATCCATATAAAGCAAGTGTATAGGACCTCAAAAGTTGACACTTCAAAAACAACATAAAAAGTGAACACAATGATATCTCATACAACCCCAGTAGATGAATCACCGTCTTCTAAAGCAAAACAAAAAGTGAATGAATACAATATATATATATATATATATATATATATATATATATATAGAGAGAGAGAGAGAGAGAGAGAGAGAGAGAGAGAGAGAACTTCTTAGCTACCATCTATCAATACTCCAGAAACCTTTTCACAATCAAGCATCACTTTCTTTCATTTTCAATATCAAGTTATAATCAATGTTGAGTTATTTCGGTGCATGAAAAAGAGGAACAGGTGTGGGCACTTCTCTGTCAGTCTGTGGCTAATGGAAACAGAAAGGGTGTGTTCCCCAATAGTTCATTGAGATTCGATCTGTTTGCCAGAGTTCCCTTGAATTTGTAGAACTCCCTGGGGTGTCTCCTCTAATGGCTGGTGAGTCATACTGTGGGACTGGCATTATATTACTGTGAGCTTGCCAGCTCTATGCTCTCTCATCATTCACAAAACACACACACAGTCATCCGAACCGATGGTGCAACACCACATTACCCATATCTACAGCACCTGTGCAAGCCACACACACCTCAAAAAAATACTTACTACCTGAACTGAATTTGTGATTAAATTATTTGTGATTAAAGCTTTTCTAATATATATATATATATATAAGAAAAGCTTTAATGATGCCCAGAGGATGAAGTCGTCTTTGCTCAATTCAAACAGTAATAAACCCTCCATGGCATATGTCATGAGTCATCTGCAATAAATCTGCATAGATAATGTAGCTATAATGTAGTTATTAAAATTCTCTCCTCTGACTGTACCCTCCTGCCGCAGCTCTGTCTATTTCTGTCTCCGTCTGCAGTAGATGAACAGTCTGTGAGTGTGTGACTGTAAGTCTAGACTGAGTCCCTCACACTCTTGCACAGTCAAACAGAGAATTACCGAATGGTGACGAGAGCTTCAGGTAGAAATAGACTTTATGAAAGGTCACGGTTTGCCTCTTTAAAGTCAGCGTGAAACTAAATTGATCATATTTACTTTTTTAAATGGATAGTCCTACCAAAAATAAATCATTTACTCAACCTCATATCATTCCAAATCAGTATTACCTTCGTAAGGTGAAATTCAAAAGAAGATATTTAATAGAATGCGCTGATCGCTCCTTTCCATGCAGTTGCATTTATTTTCAGACTATTATAGATATTAAAGCATCCAAAACAACACAGAAGCACTATAAAAGTGGTCAGTAAGATTTTTCTGAAAGAATTCAAGTCAGCAAGGATGCATTTAATCGACCGAAAGTAATAGTAAAGACATTCATAATGTTACAAAAGATTATTATTTCAAATAAATGCTATTATTTTGAACTTTCCATTCATCAAACAATCCTGATTTCCACTTAAATATTAAGCAGCACAACTGTTTTTGACATTGATAATAATCAGAAATGTTTCTTGAGGTGTAAATTTTTATATTAGAATGATTTCTGAAGGATCATGTGACACTGAAGACTGAAATAATGATGCTGAAAATTCAGCTTTGTATCACAGGAATAAATTATATTTTAAAATATATTACAATAGAAGACAGTTACTTTAAATTGTAATAATATTTCACAATATTACTGTTTTTACTCAGTCTTTGACCAAATTAAATGCAGCATTGGTGAGAACATTAAAAATTAGAAAATAAGTTAAATTAAAAAACAAAAAACATTAACCGACCGACAGTAATATATATATTCAAATACAAGACAGTTATTTTAAATTGGAATAATATTTCACAATATTCCTGTTTTTACTGCATTTTTGATCAAATAAATACATCCTTGGTGAGCGTAATAACATAAAAAAAAACCTTTTAAAAACTTTTAAGTGACAACAAATATTTATTTTCGAATAATCAGTTTATCCAGTTCACATTTTTCATTGCATATCCTGTTTCACTCAAATATGGCACATTATGGAAGTGAAATGGGTTGCAAATGTTGATTTTAATGTACATTAATTGATTTGATTACCTTTCATGAGCACAAACCCAATATAACACTATACTGCACTAACAGTTTGAGTGTTTTTCAAATGTTAATTGTCCATATTAATAATTCAACAGTAGAAAAAAAAAACCGTCACACTTTGACAACACATTATGCTAATGGAAAAGTTTGGACAGAATAGACTGAACTCTGTTTCAGAGTCTGAGGTTAGGGTCAGAGATTCACTATTTTGTCATTGACTCATAGAAGAGTCCATCTTTCAGTTCTTCTTTGTTTTTAATCCAGCTCTAAATGTGCCAGCGAATATGTCTTGTCTGTTTTTTTCCCAATAGACAGTTCTCTTCTTCATCAGTGAGTGAATGATCTGTGAACTGTCATTGTTTCCACAGAGCATGGAGCAACACATGGCCTTCATCATGACTGTGCCCACAACTCTGGCCATTTTTCTTGCCATCTTCATCCTCGTCTGCATTGAGTCGGTCTTCAAAAAGCTTCTCCGCCTCTTCTCCCTGCTCATCTGGGGCTGTCTGGTTGCCATGGGTTACCTCTTTATGTTCTTCGGGGGGATCATCTGTCCATGGGACCAGGTAAGGCTTGAGTGACAGCACTTTCATCGCTCTCCATTTCTGTGCAATTGTTCTTCAGTGACTGCCTTCGACCTCTAGGGCTATCACTTTTTAATGTACCTTTTTATCATACCGAAGTGCTCAGAATTAAGTATTCGGCATGCATAAAACACGACTTGCGTCAGTGTGATTTATATATGTAGATGTGCAAGTGAATTACTCGGATGGAAAGCGCTAGCAGACGCAATGAAAGCGCTGCACAATCATGCAGATATTCACTAACACGGTGTCATTTTCCTCCAGTCATTTGCACAGTAATTCATGAATTTTAGTGTTCGAGCTGTTCTGTGCACTGAATCATTCATTAGTTCATTGAACTCCGCTTAACACATGATTCTGGCTAATGACTGTGACACAGACTCAACATAAATGCATGTCTTAGAGTAATTAAGACAATTGGTGCTATTTCTGTCCGCCTCTGCATCCATAAAACGAATCTGGTATTAAACCGACTTGCTTGACTTGTTCTCGCACTTTGTTTTTTCTTCTTCCCGCTCTGCGAGGAGGAGGTGCAATCAGACCAGCCACCACTCAGCAAGATGGCAAAAACATCCGCGCTTTGGTTGTCTTTTATAAACAGCTCTAGAGTTATGATATTAAACTGGCTGTAGGAGGAGGAATCGGCTGTTCCTGCACGAGTAAATGTAGCTCGCCCGTGAGTCATCCAGGCTGTTTGCTCGACATGACTTAATAACTTAATAACTCGGATGGGCTCAGTGATCTGGAAATGATGAGATATGCGTATACGACACAAATTGGCTCTGCATCAAAGGGCGGCAACATTTTACTAGGAACTGCTTCAGTAAAAGCTAGGTGGCACCTACATGACATCCATTTCAAACAGTTAGCCATAAATATGCCCACTATTCTGGAGAGGTTTCTCCATCAGAAGTGAGGTTATGAATACCATATTAATGAGTGGCCCAAAGTTGTTATGCATTATTTGATTATGCTCCCTCGATATACATATTTTTTTTTTTCAATTGTGTTTTCTTTTCTTTTCTTTGCCTTTGTTTTATTTTTGTCCTGATTTGCTTTGCTTTTGTTTTGTTTGCTGTGCTTTCTTTGCTCTTCTTTTTTTCTGTTCTGTTCTGTTCTGTTCTGCTTTGCTTTTATTTATTTATTTTTATTTATTAATTTTATTTTGCTTTGTTTCTTTGCTTTGCTTTGTTTTTGAGTTTTGCTTTTGTTTGTGTTTTGCTTTGCTTTTGTCTTTTGCTCTGTTTTGCATTGCATTGTGTTTCATTGCTTTTGTTTTGTTTAGTTTTTTGCTGTTTGTTTTGCATTGCATTGTTTCATTTCTTTTGTTTTGTTTAGTTTTTTGCTATTTGCTTTGCAGTGCATTGTGTTTCATTGCTTTTTTGCCCTGTTTTGCTTTGCCTTGCTTTGCTTTGCATTGTTTCATTGCTTATTTTTTTTTTTTTTTTTTGCTGTTTTACTTTGCATTGTGTTTCATTGCTTTTGTATTGTTTTGTTTTTTGATGGCCTGTTTTAGAGGCATTGGGCTAAAGGAAGTAAATTACCTTTAACTCTGTTATGTGTTGGCCCATATTTAGGTGAGCCACAATTCAGCTTATGTATAGAAAATCTGGGCCATGCTAACCAGCGTAACCTTGAACCTTTATCTGCTCCAGACTGGTTAGTGGTGTTTTGGTGCTGGTGTAGATTGTGGAGCACTACAGCCATGCTAAACGGTGCCAACTGGTAAAACTGTTCAACCTACGTTAAGAAGCTACAGTTGAGACATCAGCACACCAACATCCAAGACACCACATATGGTGGTGAGCAGCTACGCTGGTCTTTATATCACTTCTCTGTCATATAAAGTACTCCCTGAGCTTGGTGCAGTCTGAGCTCACATGCTGTGACTGAAAGTTTAGCTCTATAGGGAATGAGACGTCTGATGCAGGAAATTCTGAGAAGCCTGCTAATAAGTCTTTGCATATGTGATGGGAAGAACTAGTCGGGTTCAGGCGATCTGAATAAGCTACCACCTAATTAGCACTCAGAGTACTGCAGCAAAGTACTAATTAGCAAAGAGTATCTGGATGTGTCTTAAAGTAGCATATGTGTGCTTATTAGCGGAAGTGAATGGCACAGTAGCTGCGTCTACAGTTGTTGAAGACCTAAAGAGCTCTATTAGGCTATGCCCTATTTAATTTCCTGTTTTTACTCTAGTCTTTTAAGCTACACACTGTGCTCTTAGTACACTTTGCTTTTCTCTGTGGTTATGCTATTTGATGGCCACATTGCTTGAGCTCTAACAAGCTATATGCTTAGAGTCACTTTACACGTGCTTACAAGGAAAAACTGTAGAGTCCCGAATTATAGAGTCACCAGCATGGGTCGAGGTACTACTGCAGATGAAAAGCCCTCACTATTCCTCACAGATGTCTGTAATGCTGGCAACATAAACCCACAGCAGTAGTTCTCCATTAGAGACGCCTGTGAAAAGTCAGCAGCCTTTGAATGTTGTACAGGAGAGAGAACATAATTGAGCTCAGAGTCAGCACAGGAACAAAAGGCAGCTGTACTCACCTTACGCCAATCAGCCTGAGGGCAACTCAGAAGAAAAGAGCTCTGAAAACACATACAGTCTTGTGTAGCCTTGTTTTCTACAATTTGGTCTTGCCAGACGTGCCGACTGAATTCCTTATGAAGGATGTAAAAGAATGATGGAGACCTAATGAAGTGATGAGAGAGTGAAGGAGGCAGGCAGGTGAAAAATAGATTTTGAGTCACTTATTTAATACTTTATAAGGAGGAGGGCAAAGGAAAATGCCTTCTTGTGTTGTTTCAGATAAGCTGAGTGAAATCTGTAAATCAATGGTGGTTGCTCTAAGAGGGTGCGGGAAACACGTAGTGAGAAGTGGAAAGCTGCTTTTAGCAACATTGCAGATAGTCACTGGGATAAAAAATATATGTGAACATACATTTTGATATTGATAGGTGACATCTGTGCATCCTCACATATTATTATTTACTTATAATTTTTTTTTCACTTTTTCTAATATTGGTACCTTTAAGGTACTAATATATACCATTTAAGGGTAAATAAGATAAAAAAGTTGTACCTTAGCTTTTGCACCTTAGGATACCATACCCCTGACAGCTTTACACTTTTTCTTAGAGTGTATAAGATGCTAAATTTAGGTAAAATTCATATTTAGATATTATAAGTAAAACCTAATAGTGATGAATTACAGTTTGGCCTAAATCAAAACACTCCAAATAATATTAATAAAAGCATTTAATTTGCATTAATTTTTAGTCAGTTATTTATTGCATTTAAAACTAAACAGCTTAAATATATCAGTTAAACGTATGAAATAATGTGAATAAATTTGATATGTTGTTATATACAGTATATCAGTAGAATGTCTCAGAATGTCACTACTGCCACCGATACCTCAAATTTGCAGTTTTATGTCATTAATGTAAATTTGCTGTATACCAATTGTTTAATAATTTAAATGCTGTGTGTTAATCATTCTCAATTTACCCCATTTATTTGAGTTTTTCCTGAGATCCATAAATGTGATTGGACTGCATGTGATGATAACACGATTTATTATATGTTCCATCATTATTCTTTAATGGAAGGCTTTCAGATTATCAGATTATTCCATTTCCATTTGCTTTTCTAATATAAAAGCAGTGCATACTGGATAACCGGACATTAGAATCCCAGTAGACCACATAATCTTATTCACTATGAAAAAGCAAACCTGTTAAGCATGTCTTATGTATTTACTACCATCTGTTGCCTTAGCAACCCTTGAAGAATATGCTTTACATATGTTACAATCTAATTTTATGTGACGGTTTTATAGCAATAATATCTGAACACTATATTCTCGATCAATATAGCTCTAATATTCAAGATTCAAGATTTGTATTCGTCACATACACGATTATATATAGAGCATATCTAACCAGCAGTGAAATGTGAGTCTGATCCGCTCCATGGACAGTGCAATTATTAAAGAATACAACACAGATGAAAATATACATAAATATAGGTATGAAAGAATGAAAAAAAAGTAAACAATTAAAATATAAGAATAAAATATTAAAAAAGATGTATACTGTAGAATTAAATATAGAATGGAACATAATGTGCATGAAAGTATACTGTAGTCTTAAATATTAAGATACACAGGATTGTGCAAGAGGCGAATGTGCAAACAGGTTGTGACACTGTGAATATGTCAATATGAGGTAGAGAATGATGAATATCTTACTGATTAAGTGAATATTAGGTGGAGACATGTAGATGTTAAGAGGCTGGTTTTGAGTTTAGGAGCCTGATGGCCTGGGGGAAGAAACTCCTCCTAAGTCTCTCAGTTTTTGCCATCAGGCCAGATGGCAGCAAAGTGAAAAGACTGTTACTGGGGTGGATGGAGTCCTTGATGATTTTAACAGCTCTGCTTTTGCAGCGTTTGAGGTAGATGTCCTGCAGAGAGGGGAGAGCAGATCCTGAGATGCGCTCAGCTAAGCGCACAACTCTCTGCAGGGCTTTGCAGTCATGACTGGAGCTGTTCCCATACCACACTGAGATACACTGAGTCAATACACTTTCTATGGACCCTGAATAGAAAGTTTTCAGGATTGCTGGTGAGACCCTGAATTTTCTCAGCTGTCGCAGATGGTACAGTCTTTGCCTGGCTTTCTTAACCTGAGTTTGAATGTGTGTAGTCCAAGTCAGGTCCTCTGAGATGTTTACACCAATGTACCTGAAGCTGCTCACCCTCTCCACAGGGGTCCCGCTGATCATAAGAGGAGTGTAAGGCTGCTGCTGTCTCTTCCTGAAGTCAACAATCAGCTCTTTAGTTTTGCTCACATTCAGAGAGAGACAATTGTCCTGGCACCATGATATGAGTTTCTCTACCTCGTCCAGGTATGCGGTCTCATTATTGTTGGAAATGAGGACCAGAACCACAGTATCATCAGCAAATTTGATAATAGATGTGTAGCTGTGGGAAGACACGCAGTCATGTGTGTAGAGAGAGTAGAGCAGGGGACTCAGGACACAGCCCTGTGGGGCTCCTACGTTCAGGGTGATGGAGCTGGAGATGAACTGGCCTATTTTCACCACTTGAGGTCTTCCAGGGGGGGAAGTCTTGAATCCAGTCGCAGAGTGAAGAGTTTAGACTGAGGTCTATGAGTTTAGAAGCAAGCTTGATGGGGACTATAGTATTGAAAGGTGAGCTATAGTCGATATATATGTGTGTGTGTGTGTGTGTGTGTGTGTGTGTGTGTGTGTGTGTGTGTGTGTGTGTGTGTGTGTGTGTGTGTGTGTGTGTGTGTGTGTGTGTTATTCCAAATAACAAATGTTCTTTATGGTCTTAGTTAACTATAATAACCTCAGTCCAGGAATAGTTCAAAATGTATTTAAAGATTTGGACACACCAGATGATTATACAATCTTTTATCAGCTTAAATAATCAGATTCTCTACAGGGGCACATTAATAATGAGCTAAATTATAATTAGACTTGTTAATATTTTAAAATATCATCAGATTGGATTAATGATATTAGGATTCCTGGCTTTGAGTTGGGCAGCTGAGCATTTTTTCCATCTAGTGCAAATGAGAAATCTGTGACGTACAGTCAAAACCTCAATGCAACTCTCATTGGCAGCTACTGCATGCCTGTGATAATTCAAACCTGATTAATACCGGCAAACCGCTCCAAATGAGATCTGAGAGTTTCACAGAGCTCAAACCAGCTGTGACTCTATTTGTTCTCAGCCCAACAAGTCATGATCACAAAGACTGGCTAAAAAAAGGAGCCATATGGAAAGATACAGTGACATCCAAAAGTCCACACTGAAAATCTGACATTCAAAATCCAATCTAAATTTGGAAATAGGTTTTAGGATTTTGAAAACTTTGTTACAAAGTTCTATAGCATTGAATTAATAAGACATATATCCATATTTGTTGGAATATTTGTTGTTTACTGTATTTATTTCTCCATGAAATTTTAATTTTCTCATTTTAACTGTTTGGTCCATATATATTTGGACACAGGCACATTTTTTATTATTTTAACTGCTGACCAAAACATGTTCAAGTTACAGTTGATGAATATTGGTTAAAGTGCACACTCTGAGCTTTAATTTGAAGGTATTCTCATCAAAATTGGAGGAAAGATTGAGGAATTACAGCTATTTAATATGTACTGTACCTCCTCTCTTTTTCAAGGGATCATAAGTAATTGGACAGTTGACTCAAAAGCTGTTTCATAGACAGATGTAGGATACTCCTTAGTTATTTGTTCATCAGTTAAGCAGGTAAAATTCTGGAGCTGATTGTATGTGTCCCATTTGCATTTGGAAGCTGTTGCTGTGAACCTACTTCATGTGGTCAAAGGATCTCTCCGTGCAAGTGAAACAGACAATTGTTAGTCTTCAAAAACAACAAAAATCCATCAGAGAGATGGCAGGAACATTAGGAGTGGCCAAATCAACAGTTTGGTACATTCTGAGAAAAAATAACACAAAGTGAAAAGTTTGGTTGTTAGTCTTCACCTGGACGTCTACAGAGGACATAGTGGTGGATGATCAGAGAATCCTCTCCATAGTAAAGAAAAACCCTTTCACAACATCCAGCCAAGAGAAGAACACTTTCCAGGAGGCAGATGTGTCACTGTCAAAGTCTACAATCAAGAGAAGACTTCACCAGAGAAAATACAGAGGGTTCACCACAAGGTGCAAACAAGGCCAGATTAGCTTTGCCAAAAAACATCTAAAAAAGCCAGACCATTTCTGGAAAAGCATTCTTTAGACAGCTGAAATTAAGATCAACCTGTACCAGAATGACGGGAAGAAAAAAGTATGGAGAAGGCTTAACAGCACATGATCCAAAGCACACAACATCATCTGTGAAACATGGAGCAGTGTGATGGCATGAGCGTGCATGGCTTCAGTGCACTGGGTTACTGGTGTTTAGTGATGATGTGACAGAGGACAGAAGCAGCCGGATGATTTCTGAAGTGTATAGGGATATAGCTACTGTCTGCTCAGATTCAGCCAAATGGAGCAAAGTTGATTGGGCTGTGCTTCAAAGAACAAATGGACGATGACCCAAAACATACAGCAAAAGCAACCTAGGAGTTTTTTAAGGTAAAAAAAAAGTGGATTATTCTTCAATGACCAAGTCAATCTCCTGATTTCAACCTGACTGAGCATGCATTTAACTTTCTGAAGACAAAACTAAAGGCAGAAAGGCCCACAAACACACAATAACTGAAGTCAGCTGCAGCAAAGGCCTGGCAAAGCATCACAAAGGAGGAAATCCAATCTCTGGTGATGTCCATGAGTTCCAGATTTAAGGCAGTCATTGCCTGCTAATGATTCTCAACAAAATATTAAAAATGAACATTTTATTTATGATTATATTTATTTGTCCAGTTACACTTGAGCCCCTGAAAATGGGGGACTGTGTATAAAAAATTTATGCATTTTTTGTTATATTTTGTTCAACCCCTTTGAATTAAAGCCTGCACTACAATTTCATCTTTTTATTTTTAATTCTGTTCTGGTGGCATACATAGCCATAATTGTCTCAGTGTCCAAATATATGTGGACCTAACTAATGGTGTATTCACTTGATCTATTTGTTTGATGCTGTATCATGCTTGATTTCTTCATGACTCCAGTTCCCATACATGTATTGGGAACCAGAGGTCATACAAAGACAAAATATTAAGGATTCAGTGCCATATAACCTGGTCTGATGTAGAATAAGACCACTGAATTGAACTGCCAGTCTCAATCCTGCTAGCCAGTAGACCAGTACTTTAAGCAGGCATGGAACTGGCAAGTAATCAGTACATTGGAGAGATTAAGCATTTAACCTTGTCAGTTCTTGAGGCTGTACTCCGACACTTCAAAACCTTAGCGAAAACACAAACTATCTTTCCAATCCGAGGTGAAAGTGGAAGAAGCCCCTCAGCCCGGAGCCCAGCGGAGCGTTCTGTCTGCTAGGGGATTCTCTCTCCTTCACAAGCCAAATGTAACCATTCCTGACGGTTTCTCTGATCCTCCTCTGCGCCGGACAGAGTGGAAATGGCGATCGATAAGGCTCAAGAAAAATCACTGCCCTGCAATCTGTTTGTTTTTTGGCAGTGTGTGTGTGTGTGTGTGTGTGTGTGTGTGGTCTGTGACCAAGCCAGAAATCCATTAGGCTTTGCTGCCGTCCAGTGCCCTATCTGCCATTCCTCCAGTGCTATATTGAGCCCTCGCTCACACACACACACACACACAGCACTCAGTGTAAAATATATATACATAAGTTTTGGAATATTTATGAGCGTATTACATCGTTGAAGCGTTAAAAACCGGACAAAACCTGCAGTTTGGCACTAACTATAAGACTACAGATCATTTAAAGGGAACATATTGTGCAAAACAGATTGGTCTTTGGCAAAAGAAGAAAAGAAGAAATTTTGAAAAATGTTAGTATTAAAAATGGTATGACTATAACCACTGATTTCCATAGTATGAAAAAAAATGACTATGGAAGTCAATGGCTATTATCTACTACCACATTCTTCAAAATTCTTAATTTGTCTTCAACAGAAGAAAGAAACTGAAGAAAGAAGGGTTGAACTATCCCTTTAATATGTAAATGTGGGCAGTGGTATCACCAGGTTTTTTGGCCCCCTTGTACAATTTATTGCTTCCCCCCTTAGCAGCATTCTTGCATATTAATACCCATTTGTTATTTAGCAGCTTCGCTATTGTGATAAATGTCAGCAAGAAATATGTTAGCACACAGGTTAGCCAGTGATAACAGATGTTGTTTCAGAAGTCTTAAAAGTTTATTAGCAACAACTAAGTAACTATACTATAATGGTAATACTTTATTTTAAGGACAAATTCTCACTATTAACTAGTTGCTTATAGCATGCATATTATTAGTATATAAGCTTTTTATTAGTATTTATAAAGCACATATTAATACCTTATTCTGCATGAACATATTTTAGATGCTTTAATCCTACCCCATACCTAAACTTAAAAACTACCTTACTAACTATTAATAAGCTGCAAATTAAGAGTTTACTGAGGCAAAAGTTAATAGTTAGTTTACTTTAATAGTTAGTTAACAGTGACTCAAATATATATTTTTTATTTATATTCACATTCCTTTCACCTTCATTCAATTTAGCAGAGTATGCTACACCTCTTGTAAAAGTTGCAAGTCAAATTTTCAAACAAATCCCTTGATCTTTTGAGATAAAAGAGCATGATGTGCACTGAAACTTCCAGAACCTCTCTATCTTTCCAGTCAAAAAAGTCAATTTACTAAACTGAATTTGCGTAACTTTCTGATGATGAATGCATCAGCTCAGGAGCGCCCACATTTATTACGTCAATGAGGCCTACTGGATGATCAAAAACCTGAGGTAACAAGATAAAAGTAGGATAGATAATATTTTTCCTTAACACCACATAAACCAATGATAACAGTAAAATGTGGGTAAAGTTTGCCAAACCTTGTGCTGCTTCTGGCTGCGTGTACCTCCAGCCTGTCTTTGTATTATTCTGAAGGATCCCAGTGTATGGAAAAAGTGGCTGAAGTTTATTTTTAACAGTGTCCCTGATCATTTCAGTATGAACAGTTTGACCAGCACATTTTGTGCAGCAAGATTGGTTTTGTAAACAGGCTGTTACGACAGGTTGCAGGCTGAAAAAGTTATTATATAAAAATCTTTTTAAAAATTTATACTATATTGGACAGCCGAGCCAGAGCGCAAATATATTACACACATAATGTGTAAGCACAAATTACATTACACAAATATACACAGATTTGCATTTTTGAGTCCATTATTGATGTTGATTCATAAATATGAGTGGTTGATTGTTTAGGGATGGATGGCATTTGAGAGGCTGTCAGTGTCAGAATGAGCTCCAGTCCACCTCAGCATGAATTGTGAAACTCTCCTGTAATAAAGGCCTTTGTGCATGAACATATCAAATTGTCAGTATTGATTGAGAGCCTGTCACTCTCTCAGCATTGTAGGCGAAGGCAAGCAAACAAACACTCACGACCCGTGTTTCGTCATGGTATCAGCTCACTTTTTAAAGTGCTTATCTTGATTCGTTATGAAAACATTACATGTGGTGACTCAATGTTAATTTAAGCTTATTTCAAAGATATAAATAGCCAAACAAATCCCTAAATCTACAATTGTCCTGCAGGAATTAAACATAATGTGATTTAAGTGTTTCATTTCCTTCCAAATCATGCAAAACATGCAGTAAAAAGTGTTGCCATTTTATTGGCGCAGAGATGAGTGGGTTTATCTTCTAAAACATTTGCAACTACTTTTTACCACTTAACTTTTTACCTGCATTTTTGATCATTTTCACAAAAATGTAATGGCCCCCAGAACTGTCATGTTACGCTGCTGCGGGAAGAACGTAGGAGACATGGAGTAAAATTAATAGTCTTTATTAACGAAAACATGGGATGATCCACAATAGGAGCTCGGCAAACACCGGTAGAAACGAGTAGACTAATCAAACTAAACGAGGAGAGGAACATGACTAAATAAGGAAAAACAGGAACAGAAACAGGGGCAAAAGACGATAAAGAACAGTCCAGGGCCCTCATTTATCAACAGTGCATAGAAAAGGTTCTATATTTTGTCCTATGAATGAAATTTAGAATGTGCCTAAGTACAAGAAAATCCGTATTTATCAAACGTACGCACGCAGTTCTTACGCACATGAGTAAGCAATCATTGTTGAAAAATCCCACATGTGCATAAGTACCATGCTCGTTCACGTTCACTGTTATTTGCATTCATAAACGCCTCCAATGAACCATATATGGTGACAACACCTCCATTTATAAATCATGTGAATGAATGTGTCCTAACCGAAATCATGGCAAAGAAAGCGGTACAGACTGAGAAGCCATTCTGTGCTCTTACTTTCAGCGCGGTCTTTGAAAATGCGTTCACTGCGGAGCACATTGTTTGCCAAGTCTTCCAATAACGCAAGATAAGCCATTGCATAGTCTGAGACAAACATTTGTCACAGCTGTCTTTTATAGGGTTTAACACCAGTTACACAACTTGTCTGTTTAAAACTAGACAAATGATAAATTGAATGTTTTATAATTGAAGAAAACACAGGACATATGTGGATTGCTTAAAATACTGTGACACTCTTAAATGCTTTTTATGTGTAGTGTCGCTATTTTACCACTAGATTCTCTGTGTAAGCATGCTCAAAGGTGTGCTTATATTTACACACATTTCTACGTATAAGTACAAGTTGGTAGATCCCACTCTTTGCGTGAAACGAACTCATTATGCACACATCTGTGTGTATGCATTGTTGATAAATGAGGCCCCTCAACTCTGACAAGAACATTTTGTTGTATGAATATCTGAACATGCAACATGTCAAAAAGAAAGAATAAAAAAGATTTCTATCTTTATGCTTTCTTTTTTTATCAACATTTGAGTGTAATTTGCATTAAAAAAAATCATTTTGAACAAAAAGCTTTGCTGTGTTTTTTTTTTTATCAAAGACTACTTCCAGATGGGATTCAGAATGATAATCAATGCATAAATGGAGAGATTGATTTATATGCTGTTTAATGTCTATTTGTGTTGTTTTATATATGCATCTGCTTACATTTGAAAAAAAATCTGAATGGATTTAAAACACTAGGCATCATTCATGGGTGAGTAATACTTTTTCAGGCAAGTACGTTCATGTAGAGGTTTTCAGGGACCATCGTGATTAAATCTAGATCTAAATTTAAATAGAAAAGATAGTCTATGCATGCCTTGATGTTTTATTCATATCCAAAATGAGGCGATGTGAACATTATGGAGCTCTTAACAATCTCATGCAGTGTGTTTCATTCATACTCGAAGCCGGAGGGCGCTGTCTAGCAGAAAGTCCAAAATGGACTCATAGAAGTAATAACATGCCAGGAAATCCCTAATACAGGCAAAGGTATCTAGCGATCATTGCAGCTAAACTGAATAAAAAATGTGAAGATAACACATTATGTTTTATTAACAAAGTTCAGGAGGAGCACGTTTAGATAATTAACCCTTCCAATTCATCATCAGCAATTACATGGTCTGTCCTGTCAGCTCGAAAGAGAACCTTTGTAAATAATCTAAGCCGTCTTACCTTCATTCTCTCTGCAGTCTTTCAGCATCCCTCCACCACCCTGACTCTTCACCATTAGCCCATTCCTACCCCAGTACAGGGGGAAGTCCTCTGGGTCCAGGTTAAATGTGGCATTGGGAGGAATTTTCAGGGGGTGTGAATTATATGTGTATGAGACCTCTTCTGCTTTATTATCTGTAAGGCGAACTTGTGAAATGCATGATTGTGACAATATATGGTTTAAGTGTGTTTTCAGGTAATAAATGAAGTATCTGAAAAATTCAGTGTTAACTGAGACAGAATATATTACAGTAGCCTACAAAAACTCTCAAATATATTTTCTATCTTATTCTGTGATAAAAATGGATGTTTCATAGCCATTAGGAAAATTTAGAAAACAAATATAACACAATACAAATTATTGGTAATAGTCTACCAGTGTATTTAATTTATTAGCCAATTAAAAGAGATAAGGAAAAAAAATAAAACCTGTCAATTAGACACAAACAAAACATAACATTTGACATTTCTGTCCCCCTTATTTCTGAAGTGATGGCTACACCATTGCATCATGCATTTGCCAATTTTGTAAATAGTTAAGACCGGGCATCATACACTAAATGACAGAGAATCACACATTACCAGGTTTCAAGTCTTCACAAAACACAACAAACTCATGCATAAACACGTACCTTATTGCTATGAGACACATGACAAATGTAAGCAATATGCTTTGTAAAAATTGGCTCAAAATATCAGACATGTTTGATATCCTCCAACTGGATGGAATCATAGCCTGATGCTAAAAAATTGAGTCTGTGACCATCATAAACTACGTGATTTTCTGTGAAATCTGTCAACTCAAATCTGCAGACTGACTTTGACTTTCAGCAACAAGCGTCAACTTGTCTAACCTGTAAATCAGGGCAAAAATCTGGGCAAAGTCATGTAGTGTATTTCAGTGTTTATCCTGATCCAATCTCTGTCCTATGTTTGTGAGCTGTAGATGTTAAATGGCACTCTAATGCACTGTTAACTCTGTTTGCAGGTGTCGTTTTTCCTGTTTATTGTGTTTGTGGTGTACACCATGCTGCCATTCTCCATGAGGGATGCTGTCATCGCTAGTGTCCTCACTTCATCCTCCCACACACTAGTGCTTAGCATCTGGCTCTCGAACACTACCGACCACATGGAGGCCCTCGTCTGGCAGGTAAGTGTGTCATTCCAGTTGATTTCGTTCACTCAAATTGTGTGGGCTGAGAAAGGAACAGCTAGTATCTAAGAATAAACAGCGACAGTCTTTGAGCACCAGAATGGCACAAAGAGACCAAAGAGTTTGTCCTGTAAAAAGTTGTCTGAGGCACGAGAATATGTTTGAGAATTTGAGTCAGAGAGAGCGAGTGAATGTGGAAGGATGTTTCTACTCTGAATTCATGCGGGGGTTGTCAGGGGTGATGGTGTTTCACCATGACCTATATGGCTTTGCTGTCATGGGAGGGCACACTTCCCATAATCCTCCACTGTCAGCCTGGCTGTTTTGTTCATCATATGGCCTTCCCACTTAAATGACACATTTCCTTTCAGAAATAACAGGCAAAATTTCTCCATCCAGTGTAATTCCACAAGGTTAGCTGTTTCAGATCCGTCATTGGTCCTGATCTTCTTCTCTTTTTAAACCCTGTAGCATTAGGCTGGAGAATTGGCAGAGGATATATATTGAATTAAGTTCATTTACTTTTAAATGTTGTAAGTTTTATGCACAATGATTTTAAGTGGACTAATAAAATGTAGGAACAAGCAGTCAAGTGAAATGGAAAAACATACTGTACATGAAAAGGAATGAAACAAAATTTAAATGACTGTTATGAAGCGGCAGCAGTTAGCAAACAAACCTAATGCCTCCATGTCACTAGGTGTCAGTATAAAACCTAAGATCAGTGGATAAAGAAGAGCCAGCAAAACACAAACTAAAACTTAATGGCCACTTGAGGCCCTATGCCAAATCACACCTTAAACCCTTTTGTTTAGTCCACACTTTTGTGACATAATGCCGCTATGACTGTCGGTAAGAAGTCTGCCGTGGAGCTCGCCCCAGTACGGGCTTAGCAGAAGAGCACATCCTTCTGAAAACTAAAACGATGAATGGGACACACTACGGTCTTGTGGACTTAATGGTCATGCGCACGCAGTGGCCATTGTAAGTCTGCAAGAGCGCAAGTGCATGTGAAGTGTGCCACTTGGGACAGGGCTTGAGAGCATTTGTATGCGACAGAGAGTAAGTGTGCAAAACTGTCTCAGGTCTGAAAAATGCCTAAGCTCAAAATTTGAGGAAAACTTTCCTGAAGTGCAGAAATAAATGAGATATTACACATAATTTGGTTGTAAAACAAAATGTTGCGCATTTAGTGTGTGAATTTTGTAAAACATTTGCAACTGCTTTTTATCACTTTTATCACTTCTTATTACTAGAAGTACCACAATTAATAAATGGTGTCATCTGTTACATATGGACCACTAAACATTTAGACATGTAATTTAAAGTGCAAAGAAATGAAATAAATAAATAAATAAAGCTCTGTATAACACTAGGTTTTAAAAACTGTTCCCTTTGAAAATGCAATGTCTAAGTTCACAAGTGGTAAAGTTTAACGGGGTGCACAGGGTACAACGCTAATGCAGGGTTAGTTGTAACACAACTGGGTTGAAGATACTTGATAAAAAATAGTAGCAGTAACAATTAAACAGTAACAGTTAAATGACCAACGCAAACCTTAGTAAATCACTTTGCATGATTTATTTTAATACTCTCCTCCCATAAATTTTGTGTTTGAAATGGAAGCTGCTACAACTGCTTACGCAAAAGAGTCAGCTGCAAAAATGACTGTCCATGCCTTTTGATTGCTAATGATTCACTGCATGTCTTTAGGAAATCCTGATTTGTTATTTTAAACCATTTTTAATGAAATACAAAATATAACCTCTTTCATTTTGTATTTATTTAACTTATAAAAAATATAATTAAATGATATATTTACATCATGGCAAAATAACATTTTACTCAAAATGAAGCCTGTTTTGAATTTTTTTTTTGTTTAAATATTTATTCATTTATTTAAATAAAAAAATTCTATATGTACATCAAGCCAAGATTAAATTTTACTTGATAAAAAAAAAAAACATTTTATATTTATTTGTTTTTTTATTTCTTTATATTTTTATTATTTTATTTGAAATATAATTAAATTATATATTTACATTAAGCCAAGAATAGATTTAATTAAAATAGAAGCCTTTTATATTTATTTTAACTTTTATTTTAACTTTATTACATAAAGTTGACAGGTATGCCGAGTGCCCTTCCATGCACTGCTTTTTGTTCGGTTTGCTGTACTAAAGAGTCTTACATAACTCTTAAATAATAATTCATCCCTACCTTTCTATCGATTTTCCAGAACCTTTTTTTTTATTATTTTCCTAAGCAGATCTCAAGCGGATATGTTTTTCAGACACAGCGCATGTAACCAAGGCAACACTCTAGTCACATGGTCCACAGCAACACAAAAATACTGGCTGTCAGATTGTGTTCGAGAGGCAGCAGCATTACGTTCAAGATCCCAGTAGCGGAAGGGTGTAGATTGTTATTATAAGCTGTTCAGTCCAATTTAAAAACCTTAAAAATAATCCTCTTAAGGTTCTATAAACACTTTCACCACGGTCAGTCCTCCAACAGTAAGAGAGCTTCATTAAAGCCAACCTTTACGACCCTTCACATTCAGCACTGGCGGTTAATCAAGCTTTCCTCGCTCTCTTTAGAGGCGTTACGACCTCTTTATGTTAGGTGCTCTCCAGAGCTGCGGGTCATACCTTGTTTGATAGAGGCTTTAAAGGCTTTGGACGTCACTTCCAGGATGTTTACCGCTGACGTACTCAGCAATCGAAGGTCTCTTGTTAATCGGAAGCTAAAAAAAATAACAAAGTTGAAAACAGGGTCACATCTGTCTGGGTCGGAGTTGTAGAGATGATGTCAGATGCCAGTGTTTTGTAATTAAGCTATGGTTCCCTGCAGACCCCGCTCTGTGCTCGTTTACTTTTATGACTGGCCTCTTCCTCCTCGCTCAGTGATTACAGCCAGAAGAATGACTTATTAAGGCTGCTCTCGAAGGACCTGTCCTATAAAACTCTCCCAGTGAGATACAGGTGTGTCTTGTGCAGGTGGACCAGCCCTTAAATAGCATATGCTTGAAGAGAGAGAGAGAGAGAGAGAGAAGACAGGCTACATTAGGTTAATATCACTTGTGAGCAGAATATGTTGCTGTGCCATTTCCAAACAAGCTGTAATTTTGTCAAATTATGCAAAAGGTGTGAAAATATTATTTAATTGTGTGAGAGGATATCAGACATGTTGTATACATGAAATGTAAAAATGTCATTTTCATCACAGGCTATTTAACCCAATTAAAATTTAGTTTAGATAGATAGACAGCCAGCCAGCCAGCCAGAGACAGATTTATATATATATATATATATATATATATATATATATATATATATATTTAAATGTATAAAATACAATATGAATATTAGATGGAAAAACTTATAAATTACAAATATCTTGGCAACTAAGTGAAATAAATAGTAAAAATACATTTATAACTAAAAGCTTATTTACACTGAAGTAGCAAAATTACTATAACTACAAATTTTATGTAAATAAAAAGGCTAAAAAATTAAAAAGCACAGCAAATTCACTGAAACTTAAACTAAAATTAAATGAAAACTGAATATAAAATATATACAGATTAAATATATTTAAACTTTTATTAAAAAAAATAAAAGCTAGTTCAAAATATTATTAAATACTATAATATTATAGTGTATAATATTATTAATATTAATAGTATATAAACAATAATATAATAACACTAAATATGACAAGAATTATATGAGAGATTGGGGAAGTGGTCGACTTAATTTGTCTTTGTGAAAACAATCTAGTTTAATATTTTTTTGGTTTGTTTGTTTCTTTTGGGATGAATTGTAATTTGGTAGAAATTAAGCTCTAGCCTGATAAAGAAGTCAGTCAATTATTCCCCCAAAAATGAAAAATTGTCATTTTAACCATCTTCATTTCCATCACCCAATGCTGTTAAACTCAATACAATACATAATCTGAGATGTGGTGGAAATTACACCGGTGCAAATAGTTTTTACTTGAGAGAAAACAAATCCTGTATATATGTACATATATTGCTGAACATTATTGTGCAGAAATAAATAAGAGAGTTTTAAGAGTTGTCTTTAGTCCAAAAGTGCCTATAGTTGAAAAAGCACCAATATTTCTCTTGTTAGTCACCAAGGAGCACACATCTTAGAATCCAGTTTGAAATATATTACGTAAGTAGAGAAATTTCCCCTCCATGCTCATTGCATATGGCATATTTCCACTCCAGATCTTTTATTTTTCACTCACTAGAGAGAGAAACCCCAGTTGGAGTGAGAGAAAACACAAGCTTTAACCAGCTCTTTATTTATGATGTTATAATCAATATCAACCAATCAAATAGAAAAACCAGACCTAATTGAGAAATATACATCTATGCAATATGCAATCAGTCATCATTTAATACTACGTTATACTGCCTGATTAAAAGCTTTTTCTGTTTCTGTTGAAGTCATTCATTGATACTAACACAGCTGTCTTCAGCACAGACACAGCCAGACAGTGTTTCAAGACAAACAGCACTTCTCCTTAATTAATGTTCGATTGGTCTTGATCAATCTGGAAGCCAAACAATGTACCTTGAGATGCTGAGGGGTCGTTGAGGAGCTCTTTGTTGACTGTGTACCTTATTGATGAAGAGTGTTGTGTAATTGTCTGCAGTGGATGATGTTTAATCTGCTAATAATGTCATTGAGTGATATTAGCAGGAGGTTGTAGTCTAATTAAAATGACAGAGGCCTTTGCATAGCCTGGGGTGAACCTTAACAACCCCGTCTGTTCTTACTGGCTGTGTTTACTCCGCCGCTCAACGCAGATGTGTGTGTGGAGGCTGCCATGGGGAAGCTGCAAATTTGATGAGTCTGAAAGAGGCTCAGACGAGATTGACCACATAAATGGGGCAAATTAAAGAAATGTTCCGAGCTCAGATGCAAATTATGGTTTATTGACAGCATTTCTGGTATACTGTTGATTATAGTACAACAGAAAATGAGTTTGATTTGTCCCTCAGTCCACCATAAAAAAAAAAAGAAAATTACAGTAGTATACACTAATTACGTGTGCCAAAAAAAATCATCACAAACTACCATTCCCCAAATTCATATTAATGAGCTAATAGTGTTGATTTAAACTTATTCACTATGTGGGTGAATTGTCAAGGACCTGTCTGAATCATATTTCATTAAAAAAAAAAAAAAAAATCCGGTTTAACATTATAAAATAAATTTCATTGTACTTGGAAAATATCTTTCAAAAAATCTTTAATTTTTTATTTATTTAAATTATAAAAAATATAATTAAATGATATATTTGCATCATGCCAAAATTACATTTTACTCAAAATGAAGCCTGTTTTGAATTTTTTTTTATTTGTTTATATATTTATTCATTTATTTAAATAAAAACAATGATGTCTTTACATCAAGCCAATATTATTTTTACTTAATTAAAAAAAAAAAAAAAACGTTTTATATTTATTTGTTTGTTTATTTCTTTATATTTTTAGTATTTTATTTGAATTTTAAAGTATAATTAAATGATATAGTTACATTAAGCCAAGAATAAATTTTACTCAGAATAGAAAAGCATTTTATATTTATTTGTTTGTTTATATATTTATTAATTTATCTGAATTATGAAATGTAATTAAATGATACAGTGAATCCGGAAAGTATTCACAGAACTTCACTTTTTCCACATTTTGTTATGTTACAGCCTTATTCCAAAATTCATTATTTTTCTCAAAATTCTACAAACAACACCCCATAATGACAATGTGAAAGAAGTTTGTTTGAAATCGTTGCAAATGTATTAAAAAGAAAAAAAAAAAAAAGAAGAAGAAGAAAAAAAATCACATGTACATAAGTATTCACACCCTTTGCTCAATACTTTGTTGAAACACCTTTGGCACCAATTACAGACTCAAAGCTTTTTGGGTATGATGCGACAAGCTTTGATCATCATCATTTGGCAATTAATTGGCAATTAAATACTTTCCGGATTCACTGTATATTTAAATAAAACCGAGATTAAATTTTACTTAAAAAAGAAAACTGTTTCATATGTATGTATTTATTTATTTGTTTGATTATTCCTTCATATTTTTGTTCACTTTTAAAAAAAATTAAATAATATATATTGAGCCAAAATTAAATATTACTTTAAAAATGAAACCTGATTTATATTTATTTATTTATTTGTTTATTTGTATATTTATTTAACTTATACAATTATAATTAACTTGCATATTTACATGATGGCAAAAAAATGACATACAGAAAATGAAGCCCTTTTTAATTAATTAATTTATTATTTATTTAAATTATAAAAATATTGAGTTTAAAAATAAAATCTGATTTATATTTATTGATTCATTTGTTTATTTATTTATTCATTCATTTATACATTTATTTAACTTATAAAATTATAATTAACGTATATATTTACATAATTCCAAAAAAATTGCATACAGAAAATGAAGCCCTTTTTAATTAATGAATTATTTATTTATTTAAATTATAAAATCTATTTAAACTATATCTTTACATCATGGTATTCTTGATAACCTTCTTGAACATTCCAGGCATGCACCAATATTCATGAGCCAAATCTTCATTTTTGTAGGGTTTGTCATTTCTCATGCCTTAATGTGTCTACACAATTGTGTCTAGTCTCAGTTATTGTAATTAAACCCAATTATCCAACACATCCTGCTCTCCATTTGTGAAAGATAACAGCACCATATTCAGTACTGCGCTGAGATATTTGCTTAGTCTGACATATAATGCACGAAGCTGCTGAAAGCTTTTCATGGGCTGGACTGAATTCACTTTTCCTGAAGATCAATATCTTTTGAATCAGTGAAGAGGCACATCCCTCTCTGGATCCTTATACTGATGCCATCTTTCACTAATGCACTTACCTCTGCCATTTGAAACTCAGTCAAAAACCATTTGGCTTGCTGTGCATATTTTCCTGAAGTGTCTGTGGTCTGGCACTAATATCTTCCTGTAGCTACCGGGCAATTTAGTGCATTCATTACTTGTTTTATACTGTATGCCATGTATTGATTACACGCTGAGTCTCCAAATTAATTTAGTACTAAATACTTAACATATCCATTATCAGACTGATAATTTATAAACACTTGCTTGGAATTAAGGTTTAATAAATTTTGTTATTAATTAAGGTTTAATCTCACTAAGTTTCACCCTGAAAAAAGTCAAGGGGGTCTGAATACTTTCTGAATGCACTGTATCTATATAATGTATTGTTTTTGAAACACACAGAGCGTACAGTATCTCTATACCTCTCACTAAAGCTGTTTTATGTGTGTGTGTGTGTGTGTGTGTGTGTGTGTAGATCCTGGCTAACATCATCATCTTCATCTGTGGAAACGTGGCGGGAGCCTATCACAAACACCTGATGGATCTGGCTCTCAAACAGACGTACCACGACACCTGCAACTGCATCAAGTCTCCCATCAAACTGGAATTCGAGAAACATCAGCAGGTACGATTGAGAGGGATGCACTGATTGCCTGTTGCTTTCAAAGAACGGATAAACAGCGCTGAACTGCGTGGTGCCCGGTCCTGTAGGGAACAGGAAGTTAATGTAGGCCTCGTTTGGGGAGGTATTGGATAGGATTGAGCGTGAGTCATTCCTGCAGCTGTAGTGAAGAGATCATTATATCACCACAATAGGCGGCTAATATCCGAAGTTGGAGTGGGTCGAGATTTGCATTGTCCCAAAATAGCTTTGTTTCCCCCCAGCGCTGTGTTTCCTGTTGGATACGGGTGGGGCGGAAATCTGTACAAGGCCTCTCGCTTGCCTGGGTTAGTTGTGCTTATTGCTGTTTTGTGTGAAATAACGATAAAGTGCCTCTCCGTGGCGATGGCTGAGTGAGTGAAATATGAGCAGTGAGATAAAGGCAGATCACTGGCTGCACTTCTGCTCCATCAGGAATTATCACTCTCACTCTGTGAAATATCACCCTGCTTCAGCACATGCCCTCGGCTCCATTACTCCATGAATGTTATCAGAGTTGTTTTTTTGGGCTTTCCTGGCAGAACAATTACAGAGCACAAGGCAAAGACAATGTTTCGCTCACTCACTGCCCGGCGTGATTGAATCATGTATGTATGTTCTGCTGTATGAGTGCTTCAACTGTCGGCTCTTGCCATATTGTAAAACATGCTGATGCGTTTCCTTCATTTACCTCCTGCAGAGCTGCGCACTGGCTGGTCATTCAATCAGAACATTAGTTCAGCACAGACCATCAGCCTAATTACGGATACGCCTCATTTTACATTTCAAGGGTGAATAAAACATTACCTTTAAAATATATTTTGTGAGGAAAAGAGTTCAGGTTTTAAAAAGCACAGCACAGCATTAGCAAAATGATACCGCAAATATTTACTTTTAAATATAAAGACTACCCTTCAAAAGTTTTTTTAATGTTTTTGAAAGAAGTGCTCACAAATGCAGCTTTCATTTGATTAAAAATACAGTAAAAATAGTCATATTGTAAAATATTAATATAATTTAAAACAGTTTATTTCTATTTGAATACATTTTAAAATGCAATTTATTCCTGTGATATCAAAGCTGAATTTTCAGCATCATTACTCCAGTGTCACATGATCCTTCAGAAATTATTCTAATATGGTGATTTGCTGCTCAAGAAACATTTCTGAAAACAGTTGTGCTGATTAATATGTTTTGGAAACCAGTTTAGCATTTGCATTTTTCAGGATTTCTTGCTGAACGGAAAGCTCAAAAGAACAGCATTTATTTGAAATAAAAATCTTAGAAAATCATTTGCAAAATTATAAATGTCTTTACTGTCAATTTCAATCAGTTCAACGTGTCCTTGTTAAATAAATGTATTCATTTCTATAAAGAAAAATAAAAAATTGCATCAACCCTAAATTTATTAATTATTTGTTTTTTGATTAATAAAATTTGGTGAATGTAAAAAAAAAAAATCTCAAATTAACATATTTTTTTGACAGCCTACACTCAGAAAAAAGGTACAAAAGTGAAAAGATACATCTTTGTACTCCCCCCGACAACCCCCCCCCCCCCCCCCCCCCCCCCCCCCCCAATTGGTACATAATGGTGCTTTAAGGGACATATTGCTATTTAAAAAGTACATGTTAGTCCCTAAAGTATTGAAAGGGTGAGTTCTGTACCCTTTTTTTCTGAGAGTGTGTTTTTAAAATATGAATTAGAAAACTCTTTTTTTGTCTCTGAAATATTTTGTGGGCTGAAAACCTCTAAATCAAGATATCATAGAGACTTGAAGGTGGGCTCTTTTGACTTTGATCAGGAAGCAATCAACTAGTAACACCCTAAGGGGGCATTCACTCAAAACGAATCTTTTCATCCAAAAAACGCAAGATGCAGCACCCAGGAAGGTTTTTTTTTTTTTTCTTTTAAAGCGCAGTGCAAAAATGTTGCCATCAAATGAAAGAATTGCCATGCAGACTTGCTACTGTGAACAAAAGCTCACAATGCTTGCCCACCTCTGTGGTCTTCTGATTGGTCCACTTTTATGGAAGTGACACCGTGGCCCACAAATCCCCCCTTGAATGTTTTGATGGGTTGTAGGGCCTTCAATTGGAGTAAAAAAATTAATACATAAAACAGGACAGAAACGAATACTGATAGATATTACTGAATTCATGACAATTGCAACAAACTTAATAATGCATTTTTATCAAGTATGGAAAGACACTTGACAGTAAAGCATTGATTTTGAGCTAGACTGCTGGAAAGTTACTGCTAATAAATTCTAGTCATCATTTCCTCACCCTCATGTTGTTACAAACGACTTTCTTCTGTTGAACACAAAAGAAGATTTTGTAGACTGTTACCAAACCATTTTGGTTACCCTTGATTTCTACTGTATAGACAACAATTTCTTGATTTTCTCAAATGATGTTCCACAGAAGAAAGAAATTCATACAGGTTTGAAATGACATGATTTTAAGTAAATGATGACAATTTTTCATTTTTGGGTGAATCTCATTTAAGAACTTCATTATGTGTCAATAATAAACACCTAATTTATATAAGACACTGATATTTATCTTTAATCAGGCCCTTATTGAATTAATATTTTATTTAAATTAAAATTCATCAGAACCTAACATCTAAAAATTAGTTTAGAATCCAGAGTTTAGCTGACTAATATTAGTAGGATGGTGGTCACAAGAAGTAAAACCATGGTCCTCATTACCTATACCATGGTTATATGGTTTTTAAAATAAATAAGTGATAATAAACTGTACAATTTTTAGTAAAAAAACCCTACACATGAAGAAACTATAAAACACCTTCTGTAAAATTAAAATATTCCCCAATATGTAATTACAATAACACAAAGGCTATTTGTACAGTGTTAATATCTTGCTGAATTGACAAGCCTATTGGCGTTTTCCATTGTACCTCATTGTTGTGTCTGTTTCCAGCCAGCATCACTACATAACCCTTAATGTTCTCACATCACATGACTGTATAACAATTCTGTGTCACATCTGAATGGATGTGATTTGCGCTGTTTATCACTTATAAATCGTGGCAGAAACACTTTTCGAGTATTTGCTTTATGCGGTTTCGCATGCGCTGTAATTTAAAAACAGTGCCTAATATCAGGGAGGTCTCCCTCGTTTCGGCGATCGACCCACTACTTAAATGGAATCTCCCTGTCATTGCTGTGTACTTTTTTTTCTGCATTGTGTTTTTGTCGATTTCCCATTCATTTCCTATGGTCAGTCATTTTTGACTGAAGACCACAAGTGTCACTATTTTTTTAACGACCACTTAGTCTGCTCGAATCAGTGTGGTTTTGGTAATATTTTATGACTTACGATTGGATAAGATGTCCAAACAGAACATCGAATTTAGCAAATTAATATTTCTGCACTTTAACAGAGCAACCATCATGCCCATTTATACTCTAGACAAAGGACCACAAGATGGACTAATGACATCAGTTCCTTTAGCAATCATTCTGTCAGACCACAGCACATGCACCCATTTGAGTGCACAACCTCCTTTGATTTGTCTAATTTTTAATAATAATACATTAATGGACTGTTATTTAAAAGCACTCACATCTTCTTCTGAGTACAATGGTAAAAACTGTACAGTATATATAATTTCTCTTCTTTTCCTGCAGTTGCAATCAGCACATGGCACACACCCCATTATTTTGTTTTCTTTTATTTGACCTTCATTAAGCAGGGTGGTCTCTGAGAGGAAAACAAAGGCAACGGGGAAAAGTGACGGGATAATAAAAAGAGAAATGAATGGGCTTTTCAAACCTCAAACACAACCCTGTTCCATATTTCACATTGTTCATAGTTTTCTTTGAGTTGTTTGTTCTCTGTAACCCTTTGCAAACCCTCATTCAAGTGTGATGCATTACTTAACCCCAGGTTGAAAATGGACTTAATTAGTGGTTGACCAATATGGGTTTTTACATGGTCAAAGCCAATGGGATATCTAAAGAACAGGGTGGCTGATGACTGATTAAGTATAAAATTTATTCACAATTCAAATAACCAAACATTTTTCATTGACCATGCTGACCACTTCTGTTAATCAACCAACTGTGCACAGTTCTCTACTGATGCCAAAAATATATTAAAAAAGCCAAATATTGGTAATTTAATCAGCCTGGTAGATAAGATCTCTAGCATTAACATGGTTAAAAAAAGATACAGCGCATAAAGTTTAATAGATTTCAGCTGTTTAAATTCAGAACAGCATCTGAGCAAATAATGTCTACATATGTTCTTTGACAGAATCACAAATGTTTTTTTTAGAATATATTATTTCTTTTAGTTCATTAGTGGCAAGAGACATCTGTTAGTTACACTGCTATGATTCAATCTGTTCATCTACCTCAGTTATTTTTCTCTTATGTTCTGTCTGTCATTCTACCAGCCATCCATCATTTGTGAAAAACAAAAAAAAATAATTATATATATATATATATATATTATATATATATATATATATATATATATATATATATATATATATATTGATCAAAAATACAGAAAAAAACTGTTATTTTGTGAAATATTATTGCAATTTAAAATAAGAGTTTCTATTTTAATATACTTTAAAGTATAATTTATTCCTGTGATGCAAAGCTGAATTTTCAGCATCATTACTCCAGTCTTCAGTGTCACAAGATCCTTCAGAAATCATTCACATGCTAAATTTGGTACACAATAATTAATAATGATTTTTAATATAATTGTTGTAAACAGTTCTTGCTGCTTACTACTTCCGCCCCCCTCTCTTTTGAACCAATAGGAGCGTCTTTTGCTGTCCCTGTTGCCCGCCCACATTGCGAGGGTGATGAAGGCAGAGATCATTCAGAGACTGAAGGGGCCTAACTTCGGCCAGGCGGAAAACACCAACAACTTTCACAACCTCTATGTACAGAGACACACCAATGTAAGGTAGGACTTGTGACACACATACTAGCATATCCGTGGGCTCAGCTGATTTATTTTAGGCAGCCTAGGAAATATATACATATCCTATACACAGCACCTGCTCTCCGCCGAGCTGTCATAGCCTCAATAGATCCTGTCAAACCATCCTGCCCTCCTTCTGTCTGCACACAAAAAACAAGCTATTCGTCAACCTAGATATAAGTAGCTCTCTTTTGAAAGTACCTAGACACCTTTGTATGCTTCTATTAAAAAAAAGTAAAAACAAACACAATCTTCAGCTAAATAGGGCAAACTGTTGCAGAGGCTCTTCATCAAAACAAAATTTAATTTTGTTCATTGCATTGAAGAACAAGTAGTTTTCTGTTTTGGAAGCAATTTTGCTTTCTACTTCAATATCTTTTGATCTGTGAGGTTGGTTGTTGCTCTGCTTGTTCTCAGTGTAACTCTGACTGAAGGAAAAAGCGAAGAATATTTTCTTGGCATCTACATAATGTTCTGTATCTCTAATTCATAATGGATTTCACAGAGCATCTTCCAGGGCAGGCCGTGCACTCATGTCATTAATGTTACTGAAGGATATTGGCAGTATTAGAGGCGCATTTCAGGTTCAGTAAAAGTTAAGTTGGATAGCATTTGTGGCATAATGTCAATTACCATAGAAATGATTTTTATTTATTCAACAGTTCTGGTCCTCAAATTTGATCAACTGAGCAGCATTCCAAGAGCACTTTTAACAGTTTGTATCACTTTGTTTGTCTGTGTTTGTTCCAAGCAGACAGCCAGTCTGTTAGTGGTGGGGATTTTTAGTTAATTTTACATTGATACACCTGTAGGTGGCGACAAGTCAGTGACTTTGTCATTGAATCATTTCATTTCATTGAATCATTTCGTCATCATTTCAGTTCCAATTCACTGAAAAACACAGATTCATTCAGAAGAAAAATAAGTTACTCTTACAGGAATGAAACAAGTTACTCTTTTTATGAGTGAGTCATTGAATAAGTCACCCAACAATTCATTGAAAAGCCAACTTGTTCTCTCTCCCATCTTGTCACATATTGATGCTTGACTCTGTTGCTTTCAGTTGTATGCCTTATGTGTCATATCAAGACACATTTAATTCTTTGCATGCATTCGTAAAAATAGAAATCATTTTATAAACACTTATAGTTTCATAGATATTTTTGAGCACCTAACCCCACCTCTACCCTAAACCTACCCATTTCTCAACAATATAAAACACGTAACAGGCAAATAAAAGTACAGTCACAGGTATTTATTGCAAAAACTGACCAAAAAAAGCAGTATAAGATTATAACAAACAAGCATTCCGAGTCTTCTAAAGCCATACAATATCTTTAAGCGAAGAATAGAGAGATGGAGATGGAGATGGTGATCGTTTCTGTTCCTCTCACAAATTGATTGTTTTGCCTCGAAAGACGTGGATTATTAATACTTCTTGAAAAAAAATTGACTTTAGTTGTAACTGCCTTTTATATCCTGTGCTTTATATTGACAGATGGTTAGGTTTAGGGAGGGTAGGGGTTGGGTTACATGCTCAAAAATGTAATGTAATTAAAATTGTTGTGACTGTTTAAATTGAAAATCACACATATACCAACATATGATAGCAAAATTATTACCCAATATATAAATTTATCATAACGATAAAATTCTCATGCATTTCGCATCTGCATATTGATGCCAAAGGTTTCTTATTTAAAGCAAGAGAACCCTGTACATTGAAAAAATATGCTAAAGGGGTACCCTATGCGTTAAAAAGTTACGCCAAAGGGTCCTGACCAAAAAGTTTGGAGTGAGAAGGTGTTGGAAAAATACATATTCATTCAGGAATTAAACAAGTTCCTCTTTTTATGTGTAAGCCATTAAATAATTCACTCAACAATTCATTGAGAAACACAGATTCATTCATAAATAAAACAAGTTTCTCTCTTTAAGGGTGAGCCATTGAATAATTTACTTATCCATTTCATTCAAAAACACAGATTTATTGGGGAACTAAACAAGTTTCTCCTATGAGTGAGTCGTTGAATCATTTACTCGTCCAAATCATTCAAAAATATAGATTCATTCAGGAGCTAAAGAAGTGATTGTGAGTCATTGAATCTTTCACTCAAGTCAATGATTAATTCAGTAACTCCACTACTGAGTGCTGCTCAGAGATGCAAGAGCTGATTCTCCTGTGGCTTTGTTTACAACCATTTCCTTTGGCTGAGAATAATGGACAAAATAGCTCTCAGTATTATACTAAAATGCAACTACATTTTTAGTTTGTGGAACTGTTGTATAAGTGCAGTATCACAAAATCATGCTGTTGGTCTAAATATCAGCAGGGCTGTCTTTTTACAGATGTTTCAGTACTGGAAAAAAAAAGCTTATTCAGAAAATAATTATTTGCGAGGTGTGCATTAATTGCAGTGCAAAAGCATCATTTCATACTCTTTACGAGTTTGCATAACTCTCCTTTTCTTAAACATTTTAATATTTTCCACAGCATTCTGTATGCAGACATTGTTGGATTCACGCGTCTGGCCAGTGACTGTTCGCCTGGAGAACTGGTCTACATGCTCAATGAGCTCTTCGGAAAATTTGACCAGATAGCCAAGGTATCATATGTCCTAACAGGCATGAGATATAGTGACAACTAGACCCAGTCTCTGACATACTTTCACACTGATATGATATTAATACTATACCTGCTGTCTTGATGGTTTGTTTGATGCAGGATAATGACTGCATGAGGATCAAGATCCTGGGCGACTGCTATTACTGTGTGTCAGGGCTGCCGGACCCTCTGACTGATCATGCCAAGGACTGTGTGAAGATGGGGCTGGACATGTGTGAGGCCATCAAGTAAAAGAGCACGCTGTCTTTCTCAAACTAGATTATAATTAGTCCATCACTGCAATCTGCACTAAAATATGTTTGCATAATAACCACTAAACTGTATAATTGACCTTTGTCACAGGAAATTTCAGTTTCCTACATAGCTGTGGTAGTTTAAATGTCTGTGCAAACACGGTGTAAAATTCAGTCTTAATAGGCAATTTTAACCTAAATATAACTGGCTTACAATGCCGAACGGTTGCCAGCCTGCGGAACACCTGCTGGGCGTCCCATAAGCCAGTGCCTATCAGGATTTATTTTGAGATAATGACCAGCTGATTGTACATTATCCATTTTCCATTTCTTCACTAGAACAAAAAGACCTCTAGAGTTATATCTGCTTAAAACCACTACACATGAGCTGTTTGTCACATTATGCCCTTTCATCATCTACAAAAGACCATTTCTATGTCTTTTTTTCCCATGGTGTCTGTCTTTTCAAGCACTACTCTCAGAGGCTGAAATAACCCTCGTACTTAAGAGGCTCAGATGTGTGATGTTGTTGAAACCCACACATTCTCCTTTTCGTCTTTTTCTTCATCTCAAAGTGCAGCCCCTTTTTCCAATCCCTTTCACGATTCCTCACCCATTCTTCATTCTTCCGCTCTTTTGCCACACATTTGCTTTACATTACACTACTACAATCTTTTACACACACACAAATCCATTTTAGGGGGGTAATTGAGAACCCTCTAGTGTATTTTCCAACATGACATAGCTCAGGTTGAGGGGCTCCTAGTAATAAGAGTGGTGTGTGACAGATACACTGAAATGATCTAAACTAAACACACCTCCAGGGGTACCATGTACCTTTTTTTTCCTTTTTTTCTTTTTTCTTTCTTTGAGGCAGCACTGTTTTGTTTTGTTTTGTTTTGTTTTGTTTTGTTTTGTTTTGTTTTGTTTTGTTTTGTTTTGTTTTGTTTTGTTTTGTTTTGTTTTGTTTTGTTTTGTGGGAGCACCAGTGGCTGTTTTTTGTTGTTGTTTGTTTGTTTTGTTTTTTGAGGGAGCACCATTGGATGCTCAGTTTTGTTTTGTTTTTTGTTTTGTTTTGTTTTTGTTTTTTGAGTTTTGTTTGTTTGTGTTTTGTATTGGTTTTGCTTCCGTTTTGTATTGTGTTTTGTTTCAGTTTTTGTGCTTTGTTTGTTTTTTGTTTTTTTTTTGTTTTTTTTTTGGTTTGAGGGATCACCATTGGATGCTTTTTTATTTTGTTTTGTTTTTTTGTTTTTTGAGGGAGCACCAGTGGCTGTTTTTGTTTTGTTTTGAGAGAGCACCAGTGGCTGTTTTTGTTGTTGTTGTTTGTCTGTTTGTTTGTTTTGAGGGAGCACCATTGGCTGCTTTTTATTTTGTTTTGTTTTTTTGTTTTTTTGTGGGAGCACCAGTGGCTGTTTTTTGTTGTTGTTTGTTTGTTTTGAGGGATCACCATTGGATGCTTTTTATTTTGTTTTGTTTTTTTGTTTTTTGAGGGAGCACCAGTGGCTGTTTTTGTTTTGTTTTGAGGGAGCACCAGTGGCTGTTTTTGTTTTGTTTTGAGGGAGCACCAGTGGCTGGTTTTTGTTTTTTTTTTTGGGAGCACCAGTGGCTGTTTTTTGTTTTGTTTTTTTTTGTGGGAGCACCAGTGGCTGTTTTTTGTTGTTGTTTGTTTGTTTTGAGGGAGCACCATTGGATGCTTTTTGTTTTGTTTTGTTTTGTTTTGTTTTGTTTTGTTTTGTTTTGTTTTGTTTTGTTTTGTTTTGTTTTGTTTTGTTTTGTTTTGTTTTGTTTTGTTTTGTTTTGAAGCAGCACCAGCATCAGTTTTAAGCAATTTAAAACTGGTCCACAAACTAGAGTAGCACCAAAACTAGCTTAATCCATCCTGCATAAAAAAACTTGTGCTGGTCTAGACTGTTTTGTGCAGCAGGGACATGGTAACATTCAAACTGGCTTATCTGAAACACAAGATGATACGTTCTGTGTGCTGAATGAATATATACACAGGCACCAGACACACTCCCTCATAAACCAACACGTACTGCTGCAATCCTGGCACCTTCTGATATTTACTTTGCAAGAAATATTTTTGGTGTCAAGCCGAGTTATGTCAGTGAAATATGGTGCTGTTTCAGTCATTTCAAAGGATGGAGGGAGAGCCTGAAGTGTGTACATGCTGTAAAATAAATATCTTTCATGAGACTGGAAGAAAACTTGCCTTATTTACATTTAATAGTAGTATAAAATCAAGAGTACCCAAACTTGTTTCTTATTATTTGAAAAATAAAAAAAACTTTCAATCTAAAGGTTTATGTTTAAAATTAGTTTAATAGACAAATATTAATTGTGCCTTCACATACATTTCTTTCAAAACTTTGTAATAAAAAATACTTTTTAAGTATTTTTTATATTTTTTTTTTAATTTTATTTTTATTTTTTTTAATTTTTAATTTTGACTTGTTGTTTAATTTGTAATTAATTACATTCTGATTAAATAATACTATAATGATTAATTAACCAAATTTGTCATAATGAGTTACATAAACACATATTCAATTATATAGCTGCAAATAATGTGAATTTTTTTTTTTTTTTTTTAATGTCTAAAATGTTAAACAATGAGCAAATTAACTTGTTATTTCAGGAAGGTGAGAGATGCTACCGGAGTTGACATTAACATGCGTGTTGGAGTGCACTCTGGGAATGTTCTCTGCGGTGTGATCGGCCTCCAGAAATGGCAGTATGATGTTTGGTCACATGACGTCACCCTACGCCAATTCATGGAATGGACCCGGGCGGGGGTTTCGTGTGGGGTGTACCTGGGTAAGATTGTACCTATGACTTTTTTTATCAACATATGACTTTTGTTTTTCCCCACTTTATGATTTTCACATATATTTGCCACAAGTGCTATTATGCTCATCGAGGGTTCTTGACGTTAATAGAAATGCTCTGTTGAGAGCACAGTGAATGTGCTTTTGTGCTACTAATGAGTGTTCGTTGAATAACCCAAAAAATAACAGAAACGCAAAGCACTACATTCATTTTTCATATCTCGACTCTATTGTCTCTGCGGGCATTGGAACATTTGTGAAATACTCACATAATGCACCTGTTTTTGTGAAGTGTTCTTTCATTCGCCAGCCTGTAATAGTTGTGTGCTCCTCTCCAGACGGGTTCACATCTCTTCTGTGACACTGGAACATTTGAAAGGAGCATATCAAGTCGAGCCAGGCAACGGACAAAGCAGAGATTCTTACCTGAAAGAGCACGGCATCATCACGTACCTAGTCATCAACCCGAAGGTAAAAAGTGACGCAGTCCAGCTTTCACGTTTATAAATAACTAGACATTTACATTCTTGGAAGAAAACAGTGTTGCTGTGTGTTTGCTAGAGGTTTCATACTGGCCTAAATCATGTTAGGAGTATATAACAAACATCAGCTATGATAATAATTATTGTGGAAACAATAAAACTATTTTTTAAATAAGCAACATAATTATAAATAACAAAAATGTCTGTTTATTACACAGAAAATTAGTATTAATCATAGCCGAACCAACACCTGCTGTATTATAGTTAATAAATCATGTCATAATGTATCTAGTTACGCAACTTGAGCTTTTCAAATTAGCATTGCATTCAATTCACCTTGAGCACTAATTAGCATAATTACACTATTTAGACTGTGCAGTTACACAAACGTGACTTTGTGGTCATATTTGACAACCCTAGGGAAAGTGTATGTCAAAACACAAGTTCAAGGAAACGGGCATCAAGACCCAGAAGATTCCCGAACATCGTCCATTCAGATGTCTGTGGGATTTTCAGCCCCCAGATATCATAATGCCTGGCACCATAAATTCAAATAACAACGCCTATTCTTTTATTTATCCTGTGCCTTATTTACTTTTCAACAATGCATTTGCTTTGCCCGAGGTAACAAAAGCAACAAATCCTTCTCATAAGAGACTCATACATTTATTTCTGTTCAGTTTGAGCCTTTCGGCACTTTTATCATAACAGCCCACTGCACACCCACTCCCTCCACACTGCCATTATGATAAACTGCATTTGAGTTTGGAGGGCTTTTGCTTGTTTGTTTAGTTGTACTCTTTTCTTTTAACACCCTGTTGTTGTTTTGTTGATGATTTTTTGCATTTTTTGTTTTATTCTAATGAACGACTGTCATCGAGTCAAGTTGCTGTAAAGTAGACCATACAGATTTGAGGGAGCCACTGTTATCTTTCTATACTATACTGTAGCAAGGGTTTTCTATCGTTTGGTGTCAAGCTGAAGCACCCTTAAATATGATAAACCCCTTTCCTACAATACATATCAATTCATGTGTAATGCAGCTTTTTACATGAATGAATATGTATTTTAAGAAGCCCCACATTTTATATATTTTCATGTATAAAAGCCTATTTATATATAAGAAGTGTGAATACAATACACTATTTTCTCTCAAATTTAATTTAATTTTTATTTCAAATTAATTTAATGTAAAAATTAATTTATTTTATATTATTATTAATTTTTTTTTAAACATAAGTCTATATCAGTTATACTTTATCAATTAATCCAGTTGATCAATTAATCCATTTTCGGAAATTATTTAATTTTTATCAGATTCTTGGAATGCTTGTGTTTGATTCCATTAAGATCTTTTACAGTTGGTTCTAAAATCATGATAGAAATCCAGTCCTGTACGCCAGTGGCTTTGGAAGTGGTTTTGCTTCAGGACCCAGATATTATATTGGACATCAAGTAGTGACTTGACACAGTACCAAAATTGTTTAGGATCCCAAAGTACACAGAAATATCTTATATCAGTATCAGATCACGTAATACACTTGAATCAAGAATGTATTATAAAACACATCTGTGACCCACCACTTCAGTAGCTGTATATTCTTGTTCGATTTTTGGGATTTGTGTGCTGTTATATCCATTTAGACTCGTACTTCATGCTGTGTTTGTACTTCATGCTTAGGCAGAAAAATGGAGTCCCCCACAACCTACACGGCTTCGTCCCACTCTGGATGGGGCCAAGATGAGAGCATCTGTCCGTATGACGCAGTACCTCGAGTCCTGGGGAGCAGCCAAACCGTTTGCTAACCTCCACCATCGAGACAGCATGACCAATGAGAACGGCAAGATCAACACACACGTGAGTCAACCTGAGCACACACGCAAAAAATACAGTCATTCTAATGGAAGATTTAAAGGGTGATTACTGTCATCAGGACTAGTTTGTACTTGAGTAAGTACTTAATAGTGCTCTATTAATTACATTTGTAATTTTTTTTTTCTTACAGGATGTGCCATTAGGGCAGTGCAGCTTTCAGCAAAGGTCTGAAAGGTCTGTTTTTTGACTGTTTATTGTTTTATATAACACACAAAAAAAGCAAAAATCAAAATTCAAGTGAATAACCTTGCAGAACATTCACACTGACCTCATTTCCATTTCCATGGTTGTTTAAAGTCTCTCTCCCTCTTTTTCCCTCCCTTTCAGAACAAAATCACAGAAAAAGAGATTTGAAGAGGAGTTGAATGAAAGAATCATTCGCATTATTGATGGAATTAACTCACAAAAGTAAGCATACATAATGCTTCGTGTCCTATCCATATTGAGTAATTCATGAATTGCTACATAGCTAAATGTTAGCAAGGATCAAGTATGACCTCGCAATGGGATTCAAAATCTTATTTAAATCAGCAAGAAAACTGAAAGTTTTTTGATTTTGAAAAAAATTTATATTATTTTATTTATTTATATATTTATTTTCATATATATATATATATATATATATATATATATATATATATATATTTATATCATATTTATTTTATATTTATTTAATTTTAATTTAAAATGTATTTAGTAAAATAAAAACAAAATATGCAATTCATTAATTAATTAATAAAACAAATATAATAATTTATAGAATATTAAATAATTAAATAAAAAAAGTTTTTATTTATATTAAATACAAAAAATACAACACTACATTAGACAGTTTTTCACTTTCAGAGCTATTCCTGCATCAGTGTCACCCAAAAAGTTGTTATAATAGGGATTCATTGTGACAATGATATTTAATTGTTACAAATGACTTAATTTATGCTTTCTTTCCACCAGACAGTGGCTGAAGTCAGAGGACATTCAGAGGATATCTCTGTTCTTTCATAATAAGACACTCGAGAAAGAGGTACATTCCACCTTGAGATGTGTCATTGAATGGCAAATACTCTGTGCTTCACTGTAAAGAGAAATCAGCATCTGAACAAAAACGTATAGAAAACTGTAATAGCTTAAATATATATATATATTTTTTTTTTCCTTCTAACAGTACAGAGCCACAACTCTGCCGGCCTTCAAGTACTATGTCACCTGTGCTTGTCTCATTTTCTTCTGCATCTTCATAGTGCAGGTCTTAGTCTTGCCAAAGTAAGTGCCATCTCCACCACATCTTCCAAGTATCTCATTGTCTTTTGCAATGCAATTACGCCGCTGTCTCCCTCAGCACTTAGACCAAGTGACGCATAATAATATTACAACACTTCTACACAATTGAGAGAAAATGAGTGCAATGATAAAGAACGGGATGATGGGAATGTCAATGCCTGTCTGAAAAAGACAGCCCTGAAGAGACAGTTATAGATTTTTTTTTTTAATCAGAGGCCAATCTGGTTTGGAAATGATGTTTCTCTTTTGAATGAAGTCAGACAGAAAAATCTATGCAAGACTTCACCCTAATTTACTGCTCATGTTGACCGAGAACATATTCACAAGAGTCGAGAGCACAGCGCTTTCTCTCAAGCTGAGTTCTCACCTCCTGACATTGATTTTATATCAGATTTATAGTGAGATATGGCACCAAAAAGACTAGAACTAAACGCTTCTATATTCAAAAAGCCATTAAAATATGTCATGCTTGCTTGGGTTTTTTTACATTCTCTAAACTTTGCCAACCCCAAAGCCTTAAAGCTCAGCATCTAATATGTCTCACACTATTTGTTCTATGTGAACGTTACCTTAAATCTTGATTAAAATATATGTTTTGTTGTTATTCTTAGCAATCAGAATTGTTTTCTCCTATTGGACAATTAAACAGGTGAAAAATCCCAAAGATCTACACTGAAGAAGGCATCTGTTAACTAAAACTAAAACTATTGAAATAGTTTTTGCTAAAAAGCTGAAAGCTGAAATAAAATACAAATATTAGAAGATATAATTGCATACCTGCTCACCAAACTAACACTGGAAAGAAACAGAAGACATTTGCCTTATTAGAAGTCAATGTACCATCAGAATGATTTTGAAACTCACTTTAAGTTGAAGTACTAAAATTACTACAGTAAAAGCTAAATAAAAAACTTTTAAAAATGTGAATGCTGCCTTAACAACCAACTGAAATAAATAAAGAAGTTTAAGTTAAATTACTAAAATTTAGATTATTAGATTAAATAGATTTCTTCGGTTACAAATGATTAAAAAAATTAAACAAACTGAAATATTTTGTCAGCAGCTATTCACAATAAGTGTAAATAGCGAGAGATGCTATTTATACCAAGTGCAAATAGCCATAGCTTCAGTTTACAGTGTTAAAATAGCAGTGTTTTATTCAATTTATACTACTTATTGCAAATAGTGGCAAATATCTGCATCTCAGTATTGTAATACATTATAATACTGTATGCAATAATAATGTATGGAGTGTAAATTGTACGTTTTATTGATATTATTAAATGGATGCTGACTTATCGGGACCCTACCCAATTTTCCTTCATTTTTATTGAAAATAAATGTCTTTCTGATGTGATATGAGATGTGAAAAGGGACAAGAATGAATTCAGCAAAAGGTGGATTCGAACTCGGGTCAATCGTGTCAAAAAGTCTGTGCTATGTTTTTTACCACTGGAGCTGTTGTATGACAGCCGTCGTTTGTAATGTTGACTAGCCCAACAACAAAAAAGTTAGTGTAAATAGCCTTTGCAAACAAGGCGGGCTATTTATGCTTATTTGTATATAGACACTATGAAATAATTTAAGGCTGAATTACTAAAATTGCAAACAAAAAAACTAAATTGCTAAATGTTTTTTTAATCATTAAAGCCAAATTTTAAAAAACACATACATTTACTAAAACTAACATCAATTATAGAGTGAAAACTGATAATATAAACATGAAAATATTAATAAATAAAATAGTAGTTCATAAATGATACAAAAATAACACTGATGTGGAATGTATCTCAAGAGCAAAATGTCTTGATGCTAGATTTGAGGGCTATTTTGACCTGGAGCAAGTAGCAATCACCTCGCAATGACACACTAACAATGGCATAGTAGTGCTATGCTAAGATTGGATGTTCATGTGAGACACAAACTATAGCAGGCATACACGGATGATGAATACATATGCTTTGGAGTATCTCTGATGATTTTGTCTCTCACAGAACCACCATCCTTGGAGTTTCGTTCGGAATGGCCTTCCTGCTGCTCGCCTCGATCCTCGCCATTTGTTTTGCTGGTCACATACTGGTAAGTGGTGCTCGCGCTTGTAGAAGGAAATATATAGAAGCTTTCTTTGAGAGTGAATTGTCAGTGAAAGAGGAAGGCTGGCTTGTCTATTCAGTCTATTCAGATGTTGACATGTTACATATTTTTCCATTTTCCATGGAGGAAATAACTGTGTACTCAAATGTCATTTAATAAATTGAGGTTTCCGCACATTTGAGACCCTTATCTTGTTAGACAAAATGCCATAGCGGGAGGAAAAAACACCATATCAAAACAAGATTGAAATTTCCTTGTTTTAACCCGAGGAGCAACACTCTTTCTCTGCTCTTAGAGAGCGTCGTCTATAATCAAATTACTAGCTACTTTGGACCTGTGGAACATAAATGGCTTAAGTAAATGTCAGCTGTATGTCTCCCTATTTTCTTTCTCCTGCTCTTTCTTCTTTAATATATTATGAAAGCTTAGAGCGAAATGGCTTATTCAATATTCAAAGGCCTGTAGATTCACTCATGGGAAATCTGTCAAGAACATTTTCTGGTCGTATTCCACCCCAAAATCAGAAGAAAAATTAAACCTATTTTTATGACCGTTAAAGGGGTCATATGACATTGCTAAAAAGAACATTATGTTGTGTATTTGGTGTAAAGCAATTTGTTTATGCGGTTTAAGGTTCAAAAAACACATTATTGTTCATATAATGTGCATTATTGTTTCTCCTCTATGCCACAACTTTCTGGAACGCGTTGATTTTTACAAAGCTTATCACTCTGAAAAGCGAGGTGTCCCAGCAGCACGAGATTCAGTCCAGCTGCTCTGCTCGTGCACATCCCATCATCGGTTCTCTTTTAGCAGTTCAGTCAATGTACTGTTAGGAGTAACTGAATAACTCGGGATATTGGTCGCATCAGAGGGAGTGTAAGACACGTTTATAAACCGAATAACTTAACTAATTTGTGAATTAGTGCGTACTGGAGACATGAACCATTTCAAACGATGCAGTTCGATTTGATGAACTGGTTTGACCGGTTCATTAAGAAGATCTGGTTAAATAGGACGATTCGTTCACGATCCGGACATCACTAAACGAGACAAAACCAATAAAACCCATTACAAACGAGGCATTTGTTGCATCCAATGTGGACATAATTACTGATTATAATGATTTATACTGTGTTTTTACACATTGCGTTGCGTATCGCGCTGTGTAAACATTAAACAATGTCATTTGTGATCGGAGAAACAACAAGCCTACTCTACACTGCTCAAAATTTGCGTTTGAATCATCAGTGGCAAATTATTTAAATATAAAAAACGTACTTACAGGCTGTGAGTCAGAAGCGCCAGACTGTCCTTGCAAAGTTGGAATTGCCCCACTTTACAGAACATTCTTTGTGCCACAGACGCATTGTAGGCTACTGGTTCAAGAAACAGTCCTCATCCTCCATAAAATGCGTTGCACACATCTGAATATTTGGGTTGATCTGTTCTTGAACAGTGCTGAAAAACAACTTAACCACCGATTTCTTGTTGTGTCCTATTTTGGAAGGCTAAACAAAGTAGTTTCACTTTCACAACAAAACACACACCGTCTCCACGACATGGCGGCAGCGGCGGCAACAGCGAGAATAAAAGTCAGACCTTCTTTCTTTGTTTGCACATTTGGGCGGCGTTGTGCAAATCTTCCCACATAGTGACGTAGATATGTGGGGGCGTGGTAGAACGAGCCGTATTTATACACAACTGTTCAATAAGACTTTTTTGTTTAAAAAAGATCAAATTTTACTTCATAATTTAAATTAAATGCTATTCTTTTGAACTCTCAAAGAATCATAAAAAAAATGTACAGCTGTTTTCAACATTGCAATTAATAAGTAATGCTTCTTAAGCATCAAATCAGCATACTAGAAAGATTTCTAAAGGATCATATGACACTGAAGACATTTTAAAATATATTAAAATTGAAAACAATAGATTTAAATTGTTGTAATATTTCACAATATTACAGTTTTTGCTATATTTTTAATCAAATAAATTCAGCCTTTTTGAGGATAAAAAGACTTTTTTCAAAAACATTTTTTTAACACCAGTGTGCATCATGTTAGTATTTGTTGTACTTCATTTTTCTTTTAAATTACAAGTATTGAGAATCTATTGAGTATGACCTTTGAGAATGCTGAAAACTACTGAGATAATGTCACAATGCTATAATTATTAGTTTAAAAAATAGGCTTCAATTTTTGAGGGGAGGGGGGTGATCTTGACAGATTGAACCTTATATACTCTATGGAATTCCTACTATAATCAAGGTAACCTGTTTTTCTGTATTTTGAGGCATCAACTGTTATATTTTTAGAAGACATGACCTTCCAAAGAACTTGAAGGGTTTTTGAGCTGTTCACCCACCAGCTCGCCTAGATTTGTCCATTAATTAACCAAACAGATTCAGTTGAAGATTCAGAATTCATGATGATAAAAAAAATAAAAATAGGCCACACTGAATGGTGACATTATGTTAGTCTAAAAACCTTTTTTCTGTTTTTGTGTCAAAAGAAAAGCAGCTTGAGTGATGATACTTTTTACTGGACTGTTTGTTGTCTCTTTTTCATGCAGTAAACTCAAGTCCTCATGGGTCTGGGGATTGCGGGTGTGAGGGGCCATTTTTATAAAGCTCTGGCACTCATATTTTGAGTTTCTTTTATTATAGGACCCTCTTTTGGTTTCACAGATAACTGTCAAAGTCATAAGTGCCTGGAGCTCTGTGGAATTTAGTTAAGAGGCTTTCTCAGTTTTGTTTCCAATTTATCTGACGTTAGAGTTTACATTCGGCCCACAGATTTACAAATATAAAAGAGGGGTTAAGGTTATCCAGTAGAAGTGATGTGTTTAAATATTGAAAGCTATTTTTTGTATTGATGATGTAACTAACGCGTGATTGAGTGGTGAGAAGTTTTTTTTTTTTTTTTTTTTTTTGCTCCTCTACCTCTTTTATTTCTTTTTGATTTAAGCCCAAAGCATTCTTGCACAGGGTCTAGGTTAAGTGTTTTGTAAAGTGCTGTTCCACTGCAGCTCCACTAATACTGTAGCATAAACTCACTAAAGGTTACACGGCCTCTACAAGCATTACATTAGTACTGCAATCAGTACAAGGTGAGTTTTACAAACAGATCTCAGTTTCTTCAAGGCCACAAAGTCTTATTTCAGTTTTTTTTTTTTAATTGAAACTCAGGCAGGCTTTTTTCATTCAATTTAAATTTTGCTTGAATGGATAGTTTATTCAAAAATTAAAATTCTGTCACTATTTACTCACCCTTATGTCATTCCAAAACCTCCTGTTTTCTCTCTGTCAAACAGCCACGTTGGTCCCTTTTGGACTTCACTTCTCTTTCAAAAGCCTCGAAAATGGGTTGCCGGTTAATAGTGGTATGCTAAGCTGCTAAACTGTAATCTTATTTAAAAAAAAAACTTTAATTGAAAACAAACAATAAGAAAAGTTGTTTCAGCCAATGAAATCGCTTTTGGGGTCGAAGGAGGGTCAAACTCTATGGGGGGGGGGGGGGCTGTACCAGTTTCGGAAGGAAAGAAGTCCTTAATTTAGTCAATTACATTTTTATGGAAATTATGTAAGTAAAATGGATTGTGAATGACGTTTCATGTTGACTTCCTCTTTCAAGTTGATATACTAGATGGCTTTTTTTGTTATATGTTCACTCACTGTGAAGTTATGTTTATAAATGTGTCTCTGACTTGTGGGGCACAATCATAACCTTGAGCATTTGAAATAGAAGCAGATATGCTAATGACGTTGGTGGGAGTTAAGCTTGTTTTTTTGCTGTTTTTTTAACTTTTCTCTTGTTGCCGTAGCAATGGGGCAACGCAGCCTCCTGCACAATGCCCAGACTCCCCAGCTCCTCTAAAGTCATCACCAACAAGCCCTGGATACGACTTGCACTCACCATGGCAACCACTGCACTTATCCTAGTCATGGCCGTGTTCAATATGGTGAGCATCACTACTTCTTAATACCTGGTCTATCAGCTAGATTGGACTGCTTTTAAAATGACTGACATTTATTAGATTCAAATATAATTTGTTATTATTGAGCATGTTCAATAAGAGAAATATTCTGTGCTTGCTTTGGTCATGTTTATGCCAATATCGTGAACAGCCTGCTGGCTTTATGGTTCAGTAATTCAGGGAACTCTTTAGAAATAAGGGTAATACTAAAATCTTGATCTTGCCTAGTTTTTCAAACCTCTTGTAACCTAAAAGACCAATGTCAAAGAGGATATTTTCCCCAAATAAAAGTCCCAGTTTTGTGTATATAGAAAATAGGAGGGGACCAAGTACCAAACCCTGAGGAACCTCACAGGTAGTTAATGTGATATAGGCACTAATTTAATTTCAAAATAATGTGAAGAAAATACATGTGGTGGTACAGTTCAGCTTTTATCATGCCAGGCTTTGAGAGCTTAGATCAAGTGATAAAGTTGGTTAAAGACTGCAACAAAGACATGTGATATAAAGGCCAGTTGCCTTCTTTGTTAAATTGTGCACAATTTTCATTCCTAGCATACATAAACCTATCAGTATTTACAAAATATATTACATGACACATTCATTAAGACAGTTGGCTAATAAATCAATCACCAGTTTTTGGCCCAGTTGGAGGGCTTTTGCTGTGGGATCTGTGGTGGTTCACAGTAAAGGCCAGAGTAGAATTAGTGTCAGCTGTCTGGTTGGATTCATCATTGCGGTTAGCGTCACAGTACTAGGGTTCTGGTCCAGTGTGCATCTAATGATGTTATCCCTGAGCTCAAGTGAGTGGTTGTCCCTGTGGGAGAGAAACATAAGAGGAATGTGACTGAATACTTTTGGGTTTTTTGGTTTCACACATCTAAGATCAAATGTTACACTGTTCAGCTGGGCTTGTTAGAAATTTTATATGTTGTTCTCTTGCAGTGACAGTCATGCATTTGTAATTGTGTCTTAAGTGTCAAAACATTTTTTGTCCAGTGTATTTTTATAATAAACAAATTTAAGTAGTCACATACACCACAGATCAACATGTTTCAAATATTTTAGCATCTTTTCAATTAAATACTGCACCAACTGGACAAAAACTGTATCCACAGAAACTTCTATTCTGCCAAAGTTGGCAGCTGGTCATCTCTGCTTTTCCCATCTGCTTATTGATTTTTATTGAATTTTGCACTTGTGTAAAAAAATGTGCTATGAACTACAATGAAACATATTTGTTACAAAATGCAACAGATGTGTTTAGCTAAGAATGATGGTGTCTTTCTGCTGTAATGCTCTAAATATTGTTTTCTCCATCTATTGGGTTTTAAGTTCTTCTTAGGCGAAGACAAGATGGTAGCATCACCTCCACTCAACATTTCCAACAACAGTATGGATGGCCCACATGATCAAACCACAGACTCCTCAAATAACAAGTTCTACTTGCCAGTAAGTTGCAACAAATCTTATTTCATGCCTTTTGTCCACAATTCTTGGTAATCTGCTTCTCAGAAAAGAGTGAACCGAATAAACTTTTAGTTACAGACCTACATGAAAACATATTGTAAATCCTCTTTTGAGATGTTGGTTTCAAAAAAATTCTTTGTATCTGTCTTTGACAGAACAGACTTGCAATGAATTATGAGTGTCGTGAGATAAACCACATCAGTATATAATAAGTCACTTTATACTGTGCGTGATTATGTATGGCGACACTGTAGTGACATTTCACAGCTGAAATATATACTGGAAAATATAGTTATGCACTGAGAGCTATAAATGACTGGATATCTGTAGATCTCTACAGTTATCAAGATGGTGGACAAAAGAATCCTCAAGTGTTTTCCTAGAATGATACAGTACATTGGTTAGGAAAAAAGACACGGTGTACATGACTTTTTCATTTCTTAGTAACATCTATTTTATAATATTTCAGGCTTCTGTTATTAAATACTTAGCATTTAAATCCAAGCTTCATAGTTCTCTTTTCATTGATACTGATTGACCCTGATGAATGTGCAGATGTGAATCTGACTGGCTGTCTCTGCCCCGGCAGTATTTCATCTACAGCTGCATTCTGGGATTGATCTCATGCTCCGTGTTCCTGAGGATAAACTATGAGCTGAAGATGATAATTATGCTTGCTGCTGTAGTGGGTTATAATATCATCATTCTTCAGACCCACGCCTCCGTACTGGATGATTACAGCATGGCCCTCTACAAGACCAAGCAACCGGACCGGTACTGGACTCCCATATGCTCCCATATATAGTGGCCCCAAAAAGTTGTCACAAAAAATCTGTAGTTTTATTTATTTGTAGATGTCACTTCTTTAATATTTCCATTGCACACACACAGTGAGTAAAATAATGAAGAATTGCGCCACATAAATACATCTGATAACTGTGGAGGCAATTTTTTTCCAGTAGGTCTCTCAGTATCTCCTGGGATTATGAGTGACAGGTGCTGCTGCTGAGATGGCAGGCTTTGTTTGGATTAGTCCTTTCAGAGGACTTGACAGTGTAGGATGAAAAACATTTTTAAACAACAGCCTATTGCATTTCTCTCTTAATTATTTTTTTTCCTGTGGTGGTATTATTCTTTCTTTGCTTCTTTTATTGTTTTTTTTTTCCCTTTCCTTTCCTTCATTTAGCATTTCTGAATGGATTATGATTAAGGAATGGGTCAAATTGGCCACTGCAACTGCCTATGCAACATTTATGCCTATACAACATGCCTATGACATATAGAATCTGAATATGGTTAGACGAACACAATGTTGCTGAGAAGTTTGTATAGCCCATATTCTACTCTAGACACAATACTTGTCATTTTTGTGTCCTCTTGACTTTTAATTTTTATGTTTCTGTTTGTTCCCCCTCAGGCCAGGTGTTCTTAAAGATTTGAAAACCATGGGCTCTGTGTCATTGTTCATTTTCTTCGTCACTTTGCTTGTGCTTGCCAGACAGGTGAGTCTCTCTCAGTCTGAAATCCTCAGCTTTAACACTGCTATCATACTTGCTGTTTGTTATTGAGGGGTTCATCTAAAGAGTTGTGCTGAATTATTTGTAATGAGATCCACTGATCCACGTGTGACAATTCAGAGGAATAGTGCACCCCAAAATGAAAATTTAGCATTACATTAATAGTTCACCAGTGGATCCACTGCAATGAATGGGTGCCGTCAGTATGAGAGTCAAAACAGCTGATTAAAACATACAATAATCTACAAGTAATATACAAAACACTCAAGTCCATCAATTAACATCTTAGTGAAGTGAAAAGCTCCATGTTTGTGAGAAACAAATCCATCTTTAAGATGTTTTTAACTGTCCTCTCTCCATAATATTGTTTTCTCCGGTGAAAAAGTCATCTTGTCTAAATCAGGAGAGAAATATGCACAGATCAAGCACCTTTTTCACTCAAGGAAGCATTATAATGGATTATGGACTGGTATTTTGGCCAGAAGTGATAACGCCTTAATGATGGATTTGTTTATTATAACCATGCAGCTTTTCATTTCAAAAGACGTTAACTTATGGACTGGAGTTTAGATTACTTGTGGATTATTGTGATGTTTTTATCAGCTGTTTGGACTCTCATTCTGACGGCACCCATTCACTGCAGAGGCTTCATTGGTGAGCAAGTGATGTAATGCTAAATTTCTATAAATGTGTTCCCATGAAGAAGCAAACTCATATACATCTTGGATGACTTGAGGGTGAGTAAGTTTTCACTTTTGGGTGAACTATTCCTTTAAGAGTCACTTTAATTTGGAGATCTTGGAGGTACTTGGAGAGAAAAATCCACCCACAGGAATTACAGCAGTGAGGCATGTTTTAGTTTCACCACTGAAATGACCATTTAAACTTATATGCGCAGCATACAGTGGAAAAGTGGAAAGTATTCAGACCCCCTTAAATTTTTCACTCTTTGTTATATTGCAGCCATTTGCTAAAATCATTTAAGTAAATTTTTTTTTCCTCATTAATGTACACACAGCACCCCATACTGACAGAAAAACACAGAATTGTTGACATTTTTGCAGATTTATTAAAAAAGAAAAACTGAAATATCACATGGTCCTAAGTATTCAGACACTTTCCTGTGACACTCATATATTTAACTCGGGTGCTGTCCATTTCTTCTGATCATCCTTGAGATGGTTCTATACCTTCACTTGAGTCCAGCTGTGTTTGATTATACTGATTGGACTTGATTAGGAAAGCCACACACCTGTCTATATAAGACCTTACAGCTCACAATGCTTGTCAGAGCAAATGAGAATCATGAGGTCAAAGGAACTGCCTGAAGAGCTCAGAGACAGAATTGTGGCAAGGCACAGATCTGGCCAAGGTTACAAAAAAATTTCTGCTGCACTTAAGGTTCCTAAGAGCACAGTGGCCTCCATAATCCTTAAATGGAAGACGTTTGGGATGACCAAAACCCTTCCTAGAGCTGGCCGTCCGGCTGAGCTCCAGAGATGCAGTCAGGAGATGGGAGAAAACTGTAGAAAGTCAACCATCACTGCAGCCCTCCACCAGTCGGGGCTTTATGGCAGAGTGGCCCGACGGAAGCCTCTCCTCAGTGCAAGACACATGAAAGCCCGCATGGAGTTTGCTAAAAAACAGAGAAATAAGATTCTCTGGTCTGATGAGACCAAGATAGAACTTTTTGGGCCTAATTCTAAGCGGTATGTGTGGAGAAAACTAGGCACTGCTCATCACCTGTCCAATACAGTCCCAACAGTGAAGCATGGTGGTGGCAGCATCATGCTGTGGGGGTGTTTTTTTCAGCTGTAGGGACAGGACGACTGGTTGCAATCGAAGGAAAGATGAATGCGGCCAAGTACAGGGACATCCTGGACGAAAACCTTCTCCAGAGTGCTCAGGACCTCAGACTGGGCCGAAGGTTCACCTTCCAACAAGACAATGACCCTAAGCACACAGCTAAAATAAGGAGTGGCTTCATAACAACTCCGTGACTGTTCTTGAATGGCCCAGCCAGAGCCCCGACTTAAACCCAATTGAGCATCTCTGGAGAGACCTGAAAATGGCTGTCCACCAACTTTTACCATCCAACCTGACAGAACTTGAGAGGATCTGCAAGGAGGAATGGCAGAGGATCCCCAAATCCAGGTGTGAAAAACTTGATGCATCTTTCCCAAAAAAAGATCAAAAGGGTGCTTCTAGTAAATACTGAGCAAAGGGTCTGAATACTTAGGACCATGTGATATTTTCAGTTTTTCTTTTTAATAAATGTGCAAAAATGTCAACAATTCTGTGTTTTTCTGTCAATATGGGGTGCTGTGTGTACATTAATGAGGAAAAAAAAAAGAACTTTAATGATTTTAGCAAATGGCTGCAATATAACAAAGAGTGAAAAATTTAAGGGGGTCTGAATACTTTCTGTACCCACTGTATATAACACATTTTTATGAAAGAGTTAATAAAAGCCTTTGAACAAAAATAAAAGCATCACATTTCTACTTTTTCATCTCCAGAATGCACTACCATTGTAAGTGCATCATATTGTATTTGGCAGAATGAGCTTAACTTAAGTAGTACTTTCCTTTCCTTTAGTAGTACTTCCCTTTAATTAAAGTTATTCAGTTGATTCAATTGTAAAAGATCCCTGAATGTTCATAGAATGACATTTTAATAATAAATGTTAGCCTAATCTAGAAATAGTCACGTCTCACCTTGAAATGTGATTTTTTTTTTCCAGAAGTTCAAGTTACAATTAAGCTTAAGGTTTTGTGGCAGCACAAATATGTCCCAATTTCTATGGCTTCAGTTATTATCAGCAATCATCAGCCTCTTGCGAAAAAGCATTTAATAAATACCACTATAAGAAATTGTTTTTTTTCACAGTACAATATGGAGAGAATTGTATGTTTTTCAGTCTGTATTGAAAACTTTCAGTATCTCTTCAGGTCAGCCGTGGGTCAGACTTGATTTTTTCACTGTGTGCTTTTAATTCTGTTGCGAGAGGCTATTTGTCCCTAGATAATAGGCCTGTCTGATGAACTCTGTATTTTTGAAATGTGCAGTTAGGTGAATTCATTTATAAGTAATGCAGTGTTCGGGTTGATCAGGTGATAGGTAAGCCGAGGACTGATTTTTCTCCAAAGCAATGAACCAGACAAAAATAAGCAAAAGCAAATATAGAGTGAGAAAGACTATCAGTGCATACTTAATGCCTTTCAAGGTGCCATTTCCACTGATTCGAGAAATCTTTTTCATGATGAATGTCTGCTGGAACACAAAGCTACAACTAAGAGAAAATTGAAGCAATTTTTCATGATAGCAGCCCTTTATGCAAGAAAAATCCATAAAAATATACCATAAGATGAACTGTCCTTGTGTGCTTTTGATTCTGCTTTCTTTGTCATCTTGAAAGCCACATATGGTGATCAGATGTGTACCATCTCTTTACCTCTGTGTCCTCTTGTAACAGAATGAATATTACTGTAGGTTAGACTTCCTGTGGAGGAACAAGTTTAAGAAGGAGTGTGAGGAGATTGAGACCATGGAGAACCTGAACCGGGTGCTTTTGGAGAATGTACTTCCTGCCCATGTGGCAGAGCATTTCCTGGGGCGAAACTGGAAAAATGAGGTGAGTAGCATCCAAATATCTGAAAACACCAGTGAAAATGCGTCTGTTGTGTCTTTATGACCAGATATATTTTGTATGCTGTATTTTTGACAGGATCTTTACCATCAGTCGTACGATTTGGTGTGTGTGATGTTTGCCTCCATCCCAGACTTCAAGGAATTTTACACAGAATCTGACGTTAATAAGGAGGGATTGGAGTGTCTCAGGCTCCTTAATGAGATTATAGCAGATTTTGATGAGGTAAACTCACTGGCACAACCCTGTTTTGATTTCAGATGCTATGGAAAGCTACACTACATGCCCTGATATACTTCAAACGAAATCAAAGAAAGAACTGATATGGCGTAATTTCGAACAAATTCAGGCTGAAACAAAGTTCATTTCGGCAGTTCGAAAGAGCTGACCAAAGCGAACTTTTTGGGGGAGTTTGTTTTGGCTCCTAAACACCTTTGAGCTTCCTTTGGTCCGTGGTGATTAGGCAATCTGTGGATGGGTTCAGGAACTCCACCTTCTTTGACGTGAGATTTTTTTTTTTTTCCCGGTTCGTTTCTCAATCAACGGAGGTCAGACAGGAGAACAACATCTAGAACAGCAACAACACCAAGTTACTAGCAACATGAATACACTGCGTGTCGAAGAATGAAAACGAACTTCGTTTTAAGTATATCTGGGCCTTAATGTACTTGTGAAGATATAAATGCCATCTGCGTTAACTTGATCCTTCCCCTAAGCCCTGCCTTAAAAATGTTACTGACAAACTGCTAGATAAGCAGCTGATAAAGATCTAAAAATAGCACTTTATGTTGAAAATTGCATAGAGAAAACTTATGCCTTTGAAAAAAGTCTTTGTGGTATTAGCAGTTTCAGATAAATCCACCCATAAATGGCACATAAAAATAAAATGAACTCTGGCTGCTTTATGTGACGATTAGACGGTCTCTTCCAGTTTAGGTGGGCGGTTCTTGGCTAAAATAAGCAGAAAAGTGGATCAAAAGTCTGGCTTTTGAGATAAGAGCAATTGTGTAATACTTACTTTAATCGCAACTCTAAGTTCTAGTTTAAAAGCTTGACATAGTAAAAGTAAAAATGGGGGCAGGTCCTAGCAAAGGATAGAATAACGGCCACAGAGTTTTACTTATATAAATGAAATCATACTAGTTTTCATGTTCTTTTGATTCTTTTTGAAGGCTGCAGATACAGATCTAGACAGCTGATCAAGCAAGTCCTAGCAATCACATCATTTGGTACATGGCACAAGCTGATTGACCTCTGCTGATTCTCCTTGCTCAACATTTAAATAGTCTGGTTCAGTGTTCACTGTAAGATGGCGCGTTCTTTGAGCTGCAAGTAAACAACGTATGCATCGTGATACTCTGCATAATCAAGGCAGAGGGTGACTCTGGGGAGAGTTGTTGAATAAAGTCTTTATATTTGTTTTTTTGCACAAAAAGTATTCTCGCAGCTTCATAAATTTATGGTTGAAACACTTTTTTGTTGATATTCTTGGTACCTTTCTGGACCTTGAACGTGTTAGCTCCCTTGCTGTCTACGGAGGGTCAGAAAGCTCTCGGATTTCATCAAAAATATCTTAATTTGTGTTCTGAAGATGAACGGAGGTCCTACGAGTTTGAAACAATGAGTAATCAATGACAGAATTTTCATTTTTGGGTGAACTAACCCTCTAAAAGGTTGTTCAGAAAACCACTGATGCTAATAAAGAGTGTAGTATAGGCAGTATGCAGTCTGTACTTGCTATGCAGCAGAAGCATCATCAGATCTAGTCTGCCAGGATCAAATACATAAACATCTCTTCTTAATGCTTTTGTTCTCTACAGTTGCTGTCAAAACCCAAATTCAGTGGTGTGGAGAAGATCAAAACGATTGGCAGCACATACATGGCTGCAACGGGGCTGAATGTGACCCCTGGACCAGAGTACACGCAGGTACAAATTTGAGCTCTTGTGTTCAGCCCTAAATTATAAATCTCGTAAAGTTAACACTGGATTGATTGCAGAGTCTCATTAGACCTGTTGTAGGACCTGGCTGTGGTGCTGAGAGCTTGATTTGTGCTTCTTGCTTAAGAGTCTCAGGGTGTAGTCAATACTGAAATGTGTGCACTGATAGTGCCCTGTTCATATTCTGAAGACCACGACCGGCAGTACATGCACATTGGAACAATGGTGGAGTTTGCATTCGCTTTGGTGGGGAAGCTTGACGTCATCAATAAACATTCCTTTAATGACTTCAAGCTGCGAGTGGGTAAGCAGGGCCCATCAGCACTTTTACACCCCGGTAACATTTTGTTTGCCTTTCCTAATTGGCAGAGAGTCTCATAATAGCCTTGTGGTACAGACTTTATCACGCATTCAGGATGTCAAATGTTTCCGGCTTTTCTCTTGCCAGGAATAAACCATGGCCCAGTAATTGCAGGAGTAATCGGAGCACAGAAACCGCAGTACGATATCTGGGGGAACACTGTGAATGTAGCCAGTAGGATGGAAACCACAGGGGTGCTTGGGAAAATACAGGTCGATCCTTGTTCTGACCTACTTACTTTGCATGCCTGCTGAATTATTTATGGGTTTGTCAGTGGATCACATGTAGTGTGCTTCCTCTGACAGGTCACCGAGGAGACGAGTTGGATCTTGCAGACGTTGGGCTACATGTGTTCCTGTCGAGGGATCATCAACGTGAAGGGCAAAGGGGATCTCAAAACCTTCTTCGTTCACACTGAGATGACACGATCCTTATCACAAGGGAATGTAATGCCTTGAGCCTCTGTCACACACCAGTCAGTCATTGACCTGATTAAAACATGTACAGTTCAATATAACATTGGCCTATTTTAGTGGAGCTCTACAGCGTTCTGTTTGCACCACATATACTAGATTATCTGCATTGCTTTATAAGTAATGGATGGCTCAGAGGCTCTGTGTAACCCATACTTGTAATTGTGTGTTGCTCAATCCATAATTTAAAGCAGCTAAGATTTTGTAAAATAAAGACAATTAACAAAGGTGGCCATGTTTTGATGCTATCATTTTGTTATCCATTAAAATGTATATATAAATGTCAAAGTCTCCGTCTATGAATTTTAAATAGGCTTCATATAAAAAGTCTCAAAACAACATAAAAAAAAAAAAATTAATAGAAACAAGTCAGGAAAAATGTACTTCATTGATAATGCTAATATATATATAATTAGCATAATATATATAATTAATATATAATATATATAATTAAAGCATTATCAATGAAGTACATTTTTTTCATTTAAATATATACATATATAAATATAATTTCTTTCTTAAATATATACATGCACATAATAGATATACACAGTATACACACATATTAAGTAAACAATTTTTTATTTTTATTTTGGGTGTTACTAATCATGATTAATCATTTAAAGGACTAATTAATATTAATTATTTTATAATATTAATAAATTAATATCGAAGCACATCATTTCTTATTTTTAGTCTGTTTTGTAGGCATGACTGCGGACAAGAGCATGTTGACAGATTATTTTTTATTCACCCTGTAACATAAAAACATTCATGTGATTAATACACATTATATTGTATAGATGTTAGTAACAATCTGCTGTTTTGACATTGACTGTAATGTTCAGTGACAGATGTGACAGATGTAAGAGACACATTTAGACGGGTGCCACAGATCCATACCCTTCCTCCACGGTCCAGGTGATCCCATTCTTACTGTAGAAATCAGAACGAACGCGAGCAACACGAGCAAAGCTCCTCCCCGAGTCGTACTGCAGCGGTGAAAATCGGCCATACACAGAAGAGGACAGAACAGGTGCTGGTCTAGATGATTCCTAAAATGGGAGGTTGAGATTAAATGTATTGGGATCTAGTTCCTCTAGAGAGCATTGTTAAAAAAGAACAACACACAATGCATGGACTGCCGAGCTGACATGGATGGATCCCTGTGGAATTTTGGGAAAAGGCACACCTCACTGAAGATGTCCAGGCCCCGTGATTTGGCGTGTTTTCTGTCATCACGGTGGAGTTTGTTATCATAGTCCTCAGTGCTCTGATGTAAGCAGTCATACAGAGACCTCTCTGGGGCCTATAGTATGAGACAAACGGATACATTTGAATTTAGAAAATGTTATTTTGAAAATGTGTACCAAAATGTACTTGGTCCAATGATATCAGAAAGTATTTTGATCTACAGTGTACCTAAAGGATGTTTAGACATACTTGATGAATATGTATATATATATTTTTTTTTTTTTTTTACTTGTAGTCGCAAACATGTGAAATTCACTCTTTCTCTACTTACTAGAAATCAGTTTCTGGTTCAAACACGTATGGCTGAGTTAATCTTAAACTGGTCTTTGTGAAGTGTTTATTAATCGAATGAGATCCGCTGACGTAATTGAATGGAGGCGGGGATTAATTTGCATATTCATAGTCATCCGTGTATAGCAAACGAGGTAAGGGTGTACAGTTACATTCAACCCATTTTAAGGCATGCATAAGTTATTTTCACTTTAAATGAAGTTTAAAATGGCATTTTGATTTGCATACATGAGTTTAAGTGATAAACGTATAGTGTCTGCAGGAGGACTGAGCAATGCCTCTTACCTTGGGGCTGCAGTTGAAATATCGCATTTCTTTGGGTTCTGTCCTTCTGGGGGGTATAAAGCTGAATACTGACAGCGAGGAAAGCGGTTTAGACTTCGCTTCAGATAACACGTCCATTTCAACAGTTGCACTTTTATCGCTGGAGAGCTGGAGAGAAATTTCCGCCTCAGCGTCTGCGGTTGCTAGGAAACTTTTTAATAGCCTGAAAAAACTAAAGAAAAGCTATACATGGACCTGGAAAAAAAAATTACAGCTAAATTTTGCAGCTAAATTATTTAGTAATTTACCGTGTCGTTGTTTTATTTAGCTACATTTTAAAATATTATTAAAACAAACAGCTTTAAATGTCTATTGCAGATTTTTACAATCACTTTAGGACACGTTTCTCAATAGTTAGATCACTATATCAAAACTCAACCGATTCCCAGCTTGGCTCAGCTGTTAACTGCGCATTCAGAATGTACTGAAACTAACAAAACACTTCATGCGGGTCTCAAATCAACTCGTTCTTCCATAACACTAGTACTCTGTCACTTATAAAACAATGACTGACCTAAGAAGAAAAAAACACTAATAACAGGTGGCATTATAATTCTTTCTTTTGTTAAATTTCCTTACAAAACACAGATGAAACTCTCTGCTGTTAATTCACTGCAGTGTACTGTATGTTGAATGGTCATGTTTACTTTACAAAAATATTACTAAGGTGTCCTTTTCTGTACAGATAATAATACTACTGAAAGACTACTTCAACTAGGCTACATCTTATTGTTTTGCTAGTATTTCATTTTTAGACTTCGAACATATTTCAGTTTGGTATTACTGCAGATTTAGCAAACTGCTGTCTTTATTCAGGTTTGTACAATGAATCTAAGTTTAACCGTTTTGAAAATAGTACAAAAGGGCAAATTGCCTGTTGGATTTATGTAATTTAAAAGATGCAGTCATTGAATACATTTTGCATCAAAGCAGTGATAAATGATCCGCAGTTTAACCCATAGACTGCTGTTCTGTGAACAGTTTCGAGGAAGTGACCTAAGCATCAATACATGGAGCTTTGTGATTGTAATAAATAAATAAATACATTTAAAAATGTAATTTCTACATTTAAAAGTGATTTATTTTTTATGTTTGAAATTGTACACTGATACTTTTCCTTCTGTGTCCTACAAAAACACCACCAACTTCACAACTGAACTCCAAGTTTCCTTCTGTAAATATGACTTTGCTTACTTATTTGTTGTCCTAATAAGGATGTCATCCAGTTATATTTATTTGCGCGTTTGCAGGCAAAAATGTATGGCATGTGCAAATGTGTCTGTGTGTGTGTGTGTGTGTGTGTGTGTGTGTGTGTGTGTGTGTGTGTGTGTGTGTGTGTGTGTGTGTGTGTGTGTGTGTGAATGGAGCACATCTTCCAGGAGGAGGCAGTGGAGGACCATCTCTTGCTAAAACTAGAGAAAGACAGAGAGAAAATTGATAGAACCAAATCAGCAGATGTCATTTTTCAGACATCTTCTATCTCAGCAGATGGGGGGCACACACACACACACACAACACACACACCATATATTATATATATATATATATATATATATATAGTATATATATATATATATATATATATATATATATTATATATAATATTATATATACAGTACAGACCAAAAGTTTTGGAAACATTACTATTTTTAATGTTTTGGAAAGAAGTTTCTTCTGATCCTCAAGCCTGCATTATTTTACATCTCTGCACAAATACAGAAAAAACAATTAATATTGTGAAATCATTATGACAAACTTAAACAAATAATAGTTTTCTATTTTAATATACTTTTAAAAAAATAATTTATTCCTGTGATGCAAAGCTGAATTTTCAGCATCATTACTCCACCTTCAGTGTCACATGTAACATCCATTTAATTCTAATAATATATCTTCTATATATATCTTTTCTTTACTATCACTGTTTATCAATTTAACTCATCCTTGCTGTCAAATAAAAGTATTGATTTATTTAAAAAAAATAAAGAAAAAAAATTACTGACCCCAAATTACTGAACAGTAGTGTATATTGTTATTACAAAATATTAATATTTTTAAAAACATACTTTCTTTTTTTTTTTTTTTTTTTTTTACTTTTTATCAGCAAAGTATCCTAAAAAAAGTATCACATTTCTGAAAAAATATTAAGCACCAGAACTGTTTACAACTTTGGATATGATCATCATATTAGAATGAATTTCTAAAAATTCAGCTTTGCATCACAGAAATAAATGATAATTTAAAGTATAATAAATTTAAAAACAATTATTTTAAATTTAATAATATATCACAATATTAAATTTTTTTCTGTATTTTTGATCAAATAAGATGCAGGTCTTGATGAGCAGAAGAAACTTGCTTTCAAAAAAACATTTAAAAATAGTAATGTTTCCAAACTTTGGTCTGTACTGTATATATATATATAATATATATATATATAGTGCGTACATATATGTACATATATATATACATATACATATGTATCATATATATATACATATATGTACATATATTATACATATGGTACATATATATATACAATATCTTACATATAGATATACATGGTACAATATATATACATATATATACATATATATATATATAGGTACATATATATATATATATATATATATTATATAATATACATTATATATATATACATATACCACACACAACATATATATATATATATAAATAATCAACATTTGAAGTGGATCAAAAAATTTACATTAACGTTGTCCTAAGACAAGAACACATGTTGGTTTTAGGTTCTGATCCACTTCAAATGTTGACTACTATATATATTAGGGCTTTCAGTCTATTAATTCTTTTAATCTAATTAAGTACATGATGTGTCTATTAATAAATTGAATAAATCGCAAATTACATCTTGCTTTGAAAATACCCACAAAGGATTATTTAAAGCTATTTTTGTGTTAGTTGATGATGTTTTTATTTATAAATTTAAAAATTGTAGCTTTAGAAAAAAAATATTTGATTTGATTTAACATAAAATGTATTACACATAAACGTTTAGGCTACAACGGTCTAACATTAAACACAGAACATAGAAGAAGATCATATTAGAGACATCTCAGTTTTCTCTCTCTTTCTCTCTCTCTCTCTCTCTCTCTCTCTTTGTTTATGCATTGAAAGTTACTGGTAACCAAAACAGCTTTGTTACCAACAGTCTTTAAAATACAATCTTATATGTTCACAAAAGAAAGCCAGTCATTTAGGTTTGAGTAAATGATAATTAAAATGTTTGGGTGAACTATCCATTTAAAGGGGTCCTATTATGCTCTTTTACAAAGTCTTGATTTTGTTTTGGGGGTGTTGTAGTGGACAAAGCTGGACTTGTCTACAGCTCTAGTACTAGGACATGCTCTCATGCTTAGTGTTTCATACCTTTCTCCCCAGCCTGGCACAAACTGTTTCGATTAGTTCCGGGGTTTATGAAGGCCACCTTCTGATAAAAACTAAATGTGGTGTGATTTGTTAGCTGTCCCAGTGCATTGTGATTGGTGAACAGCTTAGATGGTGTTTCAGTACTGCCCCGGCCCTTGCCAAAGCAGCACGTTCCATCTGCTATGGTATAGATAGGGATGGCGTCAATATTATTATATCAATTTGAGCCGGATTCAGACCTAGAGAATATTGAGCAAGAGGATTGCGAAGAACCTTTGCATTCATGGAGTTTCAAGACATATTAGAGTGTTAACATTATTGTTTTTTTTTTTGTTTGTTTGTTTTTTGACTAAATCACGTTTTACAAACCCGATTCCAAAAAAGTTGGGACACTGTACAAATTGTGAATAAAATCGGAATGCATGATTGTGGAAGTTACAAATTTCAATATTTTATTCAGAATACAACATATATGACATATCAAATGGTTAAACTGAAAAAAATGTATCATTTTAAGGGAAAAATAAGTTGATTTTAAATTTCATGGCATCAACACATCTCAAAAAAGTTGGGACAAGGCCATGTTTTACCACTGGTGTGGCATCCCCTCTTCTTTTTATAAACAGTCTGCAAAACGTCTGGGACTGAGGAGGACAAGTTGCTCAAGTTTAGGATAGGAATGTTGTCCCATTCTTGTCTAATACAGGCTCCTAGTTGCTCAACTGTCTTAGGTCTTCTTTGTCGCATCTTCCTCTTTATGATGCGCCAAATGTTTTCTATGGGTGAAAGATCTGGACTGCAGGCTTGGCCATTTCAGTACCCGGATATCCTTCTTCTACACAGCCATGATGTTGTAATTGATGCAGTATGTGGTCTGGCATTGTCTGCAAGTCTCTCCCTGAAAGAGACGACGTCTGGATAGGGAGCATATGTTGTTCTAGAACTGGATATACCTTTCAGCATTGATGGTGACCTTTCCAGATGTGTCAGCTGCCCATGCCACACGCACTCATGCAACCCCATACCATCAGAGATACAGGCTTCTGAACTGAGCGGCTGATAACAACTTTGGGTTGTCCCTTGTCCTCTTAGTCCGGATGGACATGGCGTCCAGTTTTTCCATAAAAAAACTTCACATTTTGATTCATCTGACCACAGAACAGTTTTCCACTTTGCCACAGTCCATTTTAAATAAAAAAATTCCTGCGCTTCTGGATCATGTTTAGATATGGCTTCTTTATTTTGACCTATAGAGTTTTAGCCGGCAACGGGCGAATGGCACGGTGGTTTTCTTTCTCCCCTTTGTGTTCACCGACAATGTTTTTCTGGAAGTATTCCTGCTGTGCCCATGTTGTGATTTCCATTTACAGGTAGCATTCCTGTTATGTGATGCGTGCAGTCTAAGGGCCCAAAGATCCACGGGGCCATCCAGTAGGTTTTCAGGCCTTGACCTTTACACACCAGAGATTGTTCCAGATTCCTCTGAATCTTTTGGATGACAAGTATGCACTGTAGATGATGAGAACTTCAAACTACTTTGCAATTTTCTCTGAGAAACTCCTTTCTGATATTGGCTCCACTATTTTTCACCGTAGCATTGGGGGAATTGGTGATGCTCTGCCCATCTTGGACTTCTGAGAAGACCCTGCCACTCTGAGAGGCTCTTTTTATACCCAATCATGTTGCCAGTTGACCTAATAAGTTGCAAATTGGTCCTCCAGCTGTTCCTTATATGTACAGTTAAACTTTTCCGGCTCTTATTGCTACCTGTCCCAACCTTTTTTTGGAATGTGTAGCTCTCATGAAATCCAAAATGAGGCCAATGATTTGGCATGACATTAAAAATGTCTCACTTTCAACATTTTGATATGGTTATCTAATTCTATTGTGAATAAAAATATAAGTTGTTATGAGATTGTAAATTATTTCATTCCTTTTTTACTCATAATTTGTTCAGTGTCCCAACTTTTTTGGAATCGGGTTAGTAGATACGATGCCAACAACCGCTTAAAAATAACTGAATTTAATATGTAATTTACTATATGTATAATTTATATGTATATGTATATTTAATATGAATTATTTTTATTGTTCTTTAACTCTAACATTATAACATGAATTACAGTGAAACTGTTATACAGTTGAATTTATTTATACCATAGTCTCATAAATCAAGTGTAAATACTGCAGATTACATAATTGTCCAGTACTTTACTGTCAGCAATTTATAAAAACGTTTTCATAACTGTAATACATATTTACATACATAATTATTATTCAGGTGCATGTGTAATAACTGCGTTAAAATGCCCTGCGAGGTAGAAGATATCTGCTGCAAGGAAATTCAAAAGGCACGGGGGTGAAAAAAACATGGCGAAAACTTGACACTACAGCAGCACTTCTTCTTCTTCTTTTTCTTCTTTGTGGTCTTGTCTGATGCACTCAACCAAGCATTCTAACCACAACCTCGCCCCCCACCCCCCAACCATTCAAATTTCCATAGTCGGGAATTATTTTAATTATATTCTAATGGACCGTTTTGTGACATCAAAAAAACCAGAAAACAACACTGTTCTTGCAAAGTTGGAATTGCCTCAGTTTATAGAAACAGCCTTTGTGCACAGTCGGCCTTGTTCTCTCCCAGGATCAGGAAACAGTCCTCTGTAAAATGCGCTGCACACACTCGAATATTTGGTTTGAACTGTTCTGGAACAGTGTTGTAAGTACAACTTAACCACTGATTTCTAGTTGTGCCCTCTTCTGGGAGGCCAAACAAAGTAGTTTCACTTTCACAAAGAAACAGACAGCGTCTCCACGACATGGCGGTGGCAATAACAACAATACTACAGCGAGAATCAAACATACGTTTCTTTCTTTGCGTGAACATTTGGGCACCGTTATGCAAATCTTCCCACACAGTGACGTAGACATGTGGGGCGTATTGCATCATATGAACCCTTTAATACTTGGCAATATACAACCATTTAATTGTGGTGCTCTAATTAAGTGAAAAGAAAACAGAGTTCTAGCGCTCAGGTGTACGATTTCCATCAGAGTACATCCCCAGCATCCAGCGACTGAGAACCATCCGTCTGTCTGTTAGTGCTGCTGAAGAAAATGAGATGCCAGTGAGAAAGAGGAGGAGGAGGACAGAGAGTTTTCAGAAGCTGCTCTCTCTCAAATCCATTAAATAGAGCAGCAGCTCAGACCAGGCATAGATACATGAGAGACACGCTGAAGGCAATATTACCAAATGAACATTTGACAATGTGTAGGCTAAATGTTTTCTGTTTACTAGGACTCGGTACATCAAAAAGTCAATATAATTGTCAGCAAGACATGAGTATCCACAATTTAATTAATTAGGTGACATTTTCTGTTCCTTAGGTTGAAATGTCATTAATTACAATATGTTGCAGATCACATTCTGATCACATAGATGACATTCTGAGTCGGTATGAAATCGTTAGAAAGCTTGGTGAGGGAGGATTCGGCTCCGTCTATGAAGGGAAACGCTTAGAGGATGGCCTTGAAGTATCATCATTTTCTTACAATATTTAACTGCAATGTTTTGTCTTAATTAGTGCATTTAGTGTACTCGTCATGTTGTAAATGTAACTGTAATCAGTGTTACGTTTTGTTGTACAGGTCGCAGTGAAAATTGCCAGAAAGCCAAAGAACATGAAATACATCAACATTTTAAATAGGTAATGCTTGCTGCCCCCAACCTGCTGATGAACCTGCCAGAAAGCCAAAGAACATGAAATACATCAATCGTGGGTGCGGGGATCTCCTCAAAGAGTCTGGCTATAAAAGTTTCTATGGTATGTATTATGCTTAGGATTCTGACTAGAGAGTCTGGCTATACTTTCTATCACACCCCATTCCTCAGGTCCTTACCACTGGCTTCCAGTTACATTTAGGATTGATTTTAAAGTACTGTTAATCGTTGGTTCATCACTCAATGACCTAGGCCCCAAGCTATATTGCAGATATGGTTCAGCTGAATATAAACCTAACAGACCACTCAGATCATTAGGATCGATGGTCAGTTAGAAATACCAAGGGTCACCCAAAACAAGGGGGAGTCGCTTTTAGTTACTTGAGGCGCCGCAGTTGGAATCAGCTTCCAGAAGAGATCGGATGTGCTAAAACATTAGTCACGGTTTATCACTAGACTCAAAACTCAACTGAGCTGTGCATTTGTTGAATGGAGCACATGTGCGATGTCCGAATGGGGATTGCACGTGTATTTACATATTCACTATATTCTATGTAAAATCATTTTATTTCTTTTTAGAATTCATTTTTAAATACGTCAATTTTTAAATCATTTCCAATGTTTTTAAAACCCTCGAGTTTTTCAAAATTGCTTCGTTTATTTTTGTTAGGTCTCTTCATGTTCATGATATTTTACCTTCTCTTTTAAGTTAAAGCACTTTGAATTACCATTGTGTACGAAATGTGCTATATAAATAAACTTGCCTTGCCTTGCCTTGCCTTGCCTTGCTTAAAACCTGTAGTTTGGGAACATTTTTATTTTTATTTTTATTTTTTATTAAATTACATCATATATTTTTAGCATGTTTCACATATTAGAAAACATGCTGTAGTGTTTCAAGCTTACCCATCAGGCAAAATCTTTTCCCCTCAGGCACACGAGAGTACTTCCCTCCTGAGTACTACGTGAGGCGCGAGTACCACGGGAAACCAGCTACTGTGTGGTCTCTGGGAGAGAGTGAGACATAAAACCATTTTCATTAGAAATTTTAGAGAGCAATGCAATTACAAAAAGACTTTACAAACATATTAGCTTATTATGACTGGACAGTAAATGACAGGATTTAGATAAAGTTGGATGAGGCACACTGTCACTCAATGGCATGGTCCTGTTAGTTTGTCATGGCAACCAGATGCATTGCAGGCTAATTTGGCTACCCTGTCTGGTCTGGTCTGATCACAGAGAAGAGCTACTGTAGCTCAAATTGCTTCAGGTGTCAGAACACACAGTGCATGGCAGGTTGCTGCTTATGGGGCTGCATATCCCAGTGGCATGTGCTACAATGGGTATGTGAATGTCAGAAATGGACAATGGAGGAATAGAAGAAGGTTACCTGGTCGATCAGGTGGATGGCTGGGTGCATGTGTGTTCTTTAAATGAAAAAGTGGAAGAATGAGGAAGAAGGTAGGCTGGCGAAGGCAGTGTTTTGAAAAATGTTCGGGAATGATTTGAGGAACAAAGAGTTTAAGGTGTTTCTTTGGTCATCAAATTCTGCTGATTTCAATCTGATTCAGCATCTATAGGAAGTGCTGGACAAACAAATCCAATCCATGTCCGAGGCCCGTACAGGACTTAAAGGATCTGCTGCCAAATGTCTTGGTGCCAGAGACCACAGGACATGTTCAGAGCTCGTGTGGAGTCCATGCCTCCACGTATCAGAGCTGTTTTGGCAGCACAAAGGGAACCTACACAATATAGGCAGGTGGTTTCAAAGTTGTGCCTGATAAAAGATAAAATAACATCTTTGCACTCAGAATCTAAACCACGGCCAATAATAATTGCTGTTAATTAGAAAATGTATGAATTCAGGAATTATGAATAATGTTTTTTGGTAACTTTCACACACTTCTATACGACTTGAGACAGTCCTCAGACCAAACGATCAAAGTTGTAAGGTTATAATGTTTATGTTTAAAACGTTAAAAACCACAGAAAAGCAATGTAATGGTCAAGACATCCATCTATAGCAAATTTACAAAGGAAAACAACTGAAAAACAGGGCGGCGGGCAGACACTAAACCAATTTTGTGTGTTCACATCACACAACAGTAGCATAAGTTCTCAAAGTTACCTCTTAAAAGTGGCCTTTTGTTTGAACTGATTGTAGGTAAATATTCACTTCGTCCAGGCTTCAACAACAACTTCAGATGTTTCAGTGAGTGAACGGTCTGAACGAACGCGAATCGATTCACTGTTTTGGTTTTGGCTGAAAATTGGCAAAACACAGTGATGGGTTCCACTTCAAGATGAACACTGTTGAAATAAGCTTGTATTGCTTATGGATTCTACATAATTAGTCTTTTTAAGGATGCAAATTGGTAAATGCAGCATAAACCTCTAATGTAAACCTAAATGCCACTGAATCGCACGAACAATGCACTTCAAGCAGTTGCATTATTGATATCCTTCACTGAATGACGGATATACTTCATGACCTCCCTGAAGCTAACATTAACAACTGTGGATTATGCTTTTGCAAGACCCTATGGCACCAGCCTCATTGGAACTTAGAAACTGTGAGATGAAATATTCACAGAACAAGAAATTAATACAAACATCAGCACAAAATTGCACACTTGTGAGAGATGAATAACAGCTGCAATATGGAGTTCAGAAGGCACTGATAGTGAATCTGTCTTTACACAAAACTTGGATTAACATAATACATATTATCAGTTTTGGTATTAGCATTAGTATTCAAGATCATGTCCAGGTCAGCGACAGCTCAGTCACGCAACATTTCTTCTTGCACCACGATGCAAAGCTCTTCAGAGACTTTGTGATCTGTTTCAAGGCTAAAGTACAAAGCATTCTTGGGAGAGGGACTGCTGCACGGAAACATCTGAAAAGCCACTGGGAACTATGGCTGTTGTTCTGTCTGGTTCTGGAACTGAGGGACCCCATGTGGAGAGACATGCAAAGACACAGCACCCCTGTAGACAGAGAGGCTCATGGGCCGTGCAGAAACTCACAGTTCAGTGCTCATGCAGCAACACACATACTGAACCAGTGATGAATGTCGTGACTGTAATGTAATGTGAATGTGATTTTTATTTGCATATCACAGACATTCTGAGAGAGAGAGAGAGAAAGAAAGAGAGAGAGAAAGAAAGAGAGAGAGAGATAGCTTTTTTGTTATAAATTAAATGGTTTTAATTGCAAATAGTATCTCAGTGTTATCTTTATATAAACAGCCTAAATGGATTAACTATTTTAAGATAGTAAGAACAGGTTGAACCCAAAAACAACCCTATATAAAACAAAAAAAGAACAGAATACTTTATCAGAATTTAATTCGATTATAAGTAGGCTATTTCTCAGTATTATCTTGATACTTCTTGGTATCTTGATAACCAGTTTGATGGCTCTAAAAACCATTTGTTGTGTAACTTCTCCATCTACTGGACAAATTGCATTCATAAACGTGCAGAAAATCCAAAATGCCTAAATAAAAGTCCCACATTAAAGGTCTCTCGGCTCTATTAAATCATATATTTTTTATATTGTTAATATATTAATTTTAATGAAATCATATTATTTAAAATAAAATAATAGTCTAAAACCTCTTGTCAAAGTGGGGAAATGTGGCATTCTTGTTGCGCTTCCATGAAATAAAACCGCATTACCTGTAGATGGCACCGTTTGAGAACAATCAAACACCTGTTATAAACATGACTTATCACGAGTAGAAATCCTTCAGGAATTAATATAACAAAACATGATAATATAATAATAATAATAATAAATTCTTGTAAAATTGTGCCATAGTAACCATGGTTTACGCCCAATCATAATTACTGAAATTATTGTTACTACTGCAAACAATAAAATATATTAATATTTTTTCTTCTTCAAATAGTATTAGAGGCTTGCCCAATCGTTCTGTAATTTGTCACATATGCGGTGATAATACAGTTATCTGTAGTAGCTGTGGTATTTTGACGTCAACTATAAACGCTCTCTGTGTCATTATATAGCTTCAAGTATGTAGGGAGGGCAAGTCCAGACTGAACTATGGGTGTGACAAAAAGAAAATAGGCGTTGCTTGTGTCATTCAGGAGTAAAATGAAAAGAGAGACAAGCGAGAAGTGATTTTGACGGCCACACGAAGACTCGCTTCGGATCCAGTCGCTCTGTGTGAATCCGGACTCTGCTACAAACACGAACCGACTCCGAATCGCTCGGATATAAGACACGTGCAAGGATTTGTCATGAAAAGCCGAGAAAGGGATCTAAAATAAGGTAGATTTATATGACATACGTGCACCATAGTCAAGTGCTCAGATTTCACGTTGCTTTGTTTACACGCTGCGCTACAGACGCGACGCGACGCGACGCGCTGGAGCTCTCCTATTAAAAGAAACGAATCCGCGGGCTTGCAGTGTGGAGCTTTTGGTTGATGATAACGGGAGCTTTCTGGTTTGACGCGTCGTGTCGCGTCTCTGTCAGTGCAGTCATGAAGCGTCTCGATTTTAGTCGTTTGTTACAAATGTGAAGCTTAACGTTGGTTATATTTTAACCTTTTTAACTAGGTTAACAAGCTCAGTATAGTTGTCTGCAACAAACACTGTTACATAGAAGCAAAACTTTGGGAATGTGTTAAAAGATCTTGCGCTAAATTAGATACCTGTCACGTATCTATACGTGTCGTTAATATTTTTTACTACAAGAAAGCAATTCTAGTAAATAAGACTGTAGTTTATTAGAAGCACGTAGCACAGTAAGCAGTACCAATTATCTATCTATCTATCTATCTATAAAGCATATTATCTCTATCTCAGTGATGGGTTGTTAGATAGACATAAACTGAGTAGGCACTGTATGTATATTTAATGTAATCCTTTTTGTCTTGTTGTTGCTCTTTCTTTAGGCTTCTGGCATTCTCTGTGTCTTTCTTTCTTTCTTTTAAAATCCAGCATAATGCTCCGTAAGTTCAGTTCGGAGGGTGCGTTGTTGGAGCTGGATTTCCTGCCCTGGGGGGACAGAGATGGGGCCCCGGACACCTCGGATGATCAGCCAGATGGAGCCTCAGCATCCTATCCTTGCACCCCAGATGCAGTGTCAGGGAGTGCTGGAAAGGGGGAGCTCAAGAGAGATCACAGCATAAGTATGGAAAATCTGGTGGACTTGGAGAAGGATCCTTGGTTTACTCTGCTTAGGTACTGCGAAAGTGACCGAATCTTAATGACGAGCTTTAAAGCGTACAGTGACAGCCAGCTCACTGGCAATGCTAATTTTTCTTTTTGGCAGCTGTGAGAGTGTGGGAAAGGGTTTGTGGTGAAATGTTTAAGCCCAGCACCACTCCCCGTCATCCGCAATGAAATCCGGCCATATTGTTGGTTGTGCATGTAGATCTCCCCACCGCCCCTCCCCATTATCACGACAGCAAGCTCGGGCCAAACTGACAGCTGCTAAATTACACCTTAAAAGTTTGTTTGGACAGGTAAGTTGGGAGACTTTCCTTAGTGTAAAGTTAATGAAGTTCATAAAACTATTTTAAAAATCACATGTTGACAAATTGAAGTTCATCAGGACACAATTATGAAAATTTTCTTCTGGTCCAGTCGAATTATTATTAATATTTGTAAAAAAATATATTTCTCCAAATATAGCATTTTTGGATGTTTTTAGCAACAAACACTGCTGTTCAAAAGTTTGGGGTCGGTATTATTTTTTTTAAACCTTTTTGAAATGTGTCTCAAGCTCACCTAGGCTGCATTTATCTGATCAAAAATACAGTAAAACAGTAATATTGTGTGTTATTTTTTATTTTTTTTTATATATGTTTTTTATTTTTTTTATTTTTTTTATGTTGTTTTTTAATTTGATTTGTATGATGGCTTTTTTTTCATCATTATTACTGTATTCTTTGTTGTATGATCCTTCAGAAATCATTCTGATATATTGATTTGCCGCTCAAGAAACATTATTATTAAAGTTGAAAACAATTGTGCTCCTTCATATTTTGTGGAAACATGACACGTTTCTAATTACTGATTAATAGAACAGCATTTTTTTTAATTGAAGAATTTGTAACTTGATTTCCTGTCATTTTTTTATCAATTTAATGTGTCCTTGCTGACTCCAAATATTGAACAGCACTGTAATTCTAATTTGTTTTTGTAACACACCCACACGTTTGTGTGTATTTTTTTTAAAATTTTTTTATATATATTTCTATTTTATAATATAATATTTTTATATTTAAGAAAAAAATGTTTCAAAAATATTTACAACAAATGGTCTTATGTTTGCAATTTGCAACAACAGCTGGAAATGTAACCACTGTAGTGTAAATCCATGACTGCTATATTCATAATTACTTGGAAAATGATGGCATAGAGCGCAAGACCTCACTGATTAATTTATCATAGTCCACCCATTCTAACTGAGGCCAAGACAATCAGAAAAGCTTTAATTTGTCAGCCAGCTGGATAACAGCACCTCATTTAAGTCATATCAAATAAGTCATGTCAAGATCATATAACAGTGTAAGCACTGGACTGATATGACAAAACACAGTTCCTTCAGCTGGTCTGAAACTTTCTCACACTGCCCGGGGAGCATCGAACCATCTTTACTGTTGAACCCTGTTTATATTTTGTACAGTACGAGATGTCTTTCACATACATCAGGAGCAGCAGCACTGCTTATTCAGAACTCACAAGACAAGTGTGATTGAAGTCAAAGACATGAATGCAATTGTATTACACAAGTAGTCAAGCTCACTTTGAATCAGTTTTACCCCTTGAGATAGAATGTTGCTTTGTCCAAACAGTAAAAGGAGAAGCAAACTCTGAAAGGGGAACTGAATGTTCTGGTGTTGTATGAGTGAATCACACTATTGATGCAAATGTGTGCTTTTTTTAAACTACAATATTGTTGCAAGAAATCGCGAAGAGATACTGTGGAACAAAAAGGGTCATTCTTTGAAATATTTTGGCATCTGATAGATCTGGCTTTGTGTGAATTATTTTCCATGACGCAACACCTTTATGACATTTAAGTCATGGAACGTTTTTGTAAATTATACTTCCTTAAAGGCTTGAATCAAGTCATATTATCATGACAGTTTTATTCAGTGTTAATCAGTGACCTCTTACTTTCTTTGTTTCCTTTTTTTTTTCACTCGGGTTCACCGCAGTCCTCACATTCGAATCTGGCGAGTGCAGAGCACAGAGCGAACGTAACCAGGTGAAATCAATCACCTCAGTCACATATTTTCTCAATTTCATCTTCATTTCACTTTTGGCCTATTCTCTGTCGGCCACTTGCAAAACAACCCCTCCCCGGCCCTTTAATTTGGCCCACTGTTTTTGATTCCACACATTTTTTTCTGGATGTCTTTGTAACGTGTCCTCTCACCCTCTTGTCTCTCTCAGCACTAAAGAGAGGCGTTCTCGAATTCCTTTCCTCAAGCAGTGGAGTCAGGTGGGCCACAGCAGAGCTCGACTCAGCAGGGAGGAGATGGAAAGTTGGGCCAAGTCCCTTGATGCTTTGCTGGAAAGCAGAGGTGAGTGCAAAGGACACTTGCGAGACACCATTGCATCCCATGGGTCATGCTAAAGCAAAGCTGTTGTTCTGCTAACTTTGACCTGGAACGCTGTTCTGGCCGACTGCCTGTCCATGCTTGAAACGCTGTTTTAAGGAAAATGATACGTGCAGAGAGCATCATATCCTGCCTAGTATCAAATACTGGATCATGTAGCATTACAATAGACAGTGAATACTTTAATTCAGCAAGGATGCATTTAATTGATCAAAAGTGACAGTAAAGGCCTTTATAATGCTACAAAAACAAATGCTGTTCTTCAGCATATTAGAATGATTTCTGAAGGATCATGTGACACTGATAACTGGAGTAATGATGCAGAAAATTCAGCTTCGCAGTAGAGGAATAAAATAGATTTTAATATGTGACCCTGGAGCACAAAACCAGTCTTAAGTCGTAAATATATCAAAACCTCATTTTTGATTAGTAATATGCATTGCTAAGAACTTCATTTGGAGTACTTTAAAGGTGATTTTCTTAATATTTAGATTTTTTTGCACCCTCAGATTTCAGATTTTCAAATCGTTATATCTCGACCAAACATCATCCTATCCTAACAAAAAGCTTATTTATTCAGCTTTCAGATGATGCATAAATCTCAATTTTGAAAAATTGACACTTAATTTGGTCCAGGGTCACATATATGTTCAAACAGAAAACTTGAATTGTAATATTTCGCAATAGATTTACTGTACTTTTGATTAAATAAATGCAACTTTTGAACAGTAGTGTATAGGTCAGGTTGGTTTGTGTTCAGTATAATTCTGTGGTTCAGTCATGAAACCCATTTATTACATCATTGAAACACCCTTGAAACTGCTTCCTCTTAACGTTGAGGAACCACTTTCCTGTGAAGCTTCAGGCATGAGTTTCCGGAGAATTCCCAAACAACATGAAACAATAACGGAATAATGAGCTTTTTCCCCCCAGAGGATGAGAGCGCAGATGTGTAATTGCACAGTTTAAACCACCAAGATTGTTACATTTTCAGAAGGAAATGAGAGTGCGGCTTGTTTGTCGCATGCTGCCTGGATTTTGTGAGTGGCTGTCTGGGTTAAAAGAGTCCAAGCACAAGGTCTCTAGATATGATATGAGTTAAAGGTTCATTGTGCACAAGGCAAAAAAATTTTTTAGTTAGCTTTCTTAGAAAAGTAGTAGCAGCGAACTGCATGATTTGTGGTATCACTAAAGCGAGTAGCATAAAGTGTTGACGTTTTGTAATTACTGAATATGGTTGGGAGCAATAATAAATAAGCAACAGTAAGCCTAAGAAAGCACCAGTGATAATTATTGCTGACCTCGAATGTGAGAATGAAATGCATGTCTCATAACAAGTTCTAAGAAACTGTAAGCTTTTATTAATAGCGCAGCTTGTGATGTGTAAACTGTGGACTAATGGGTTGTGCTTGCTACCTGACGTCATGGTTCCAGTGATTTTCATTTTTTTATCATTAAAAGGACTTAATGATTAACAGCATCTTGTCTTCTCTTGAACTGCTGTTGAACTGAGAAAAGTAGTATTGATCAGTTCTTGTTGTTGTTTTATTATTATTATTATTTCTATTCTGTCCCTTAATTGTAAGTAGTTTATCAGTGTGACATAAAAATCTAATAATACACTGATACACATGAAGCACAGTTTGCTGACACAGTTTGGAAAGTATATTATGCAGTGAGAAATTCAGTCTATTCTGTGTCACTGCTGTTCTGGAAAATAATACTCTACATATATACATAATAGATGCTTTCTTTGAATAGGGTATTGTTTAATGGGAAAAAAAAACATAAATCCCTTGTTCTTCAGAGAGAGCTCTATGAGAAATCTATATTTTTTTAAATTATTTTATTATTAAATTTTAATATCATATTATTTTATGAAAATGTTAAGGCTGTGACACCTCTTAAATTATAAAAATATTTAGTTGCATATTGTATCGAACAGTATAATATTGTTTAAAAAAAGTAAACATATTGAATTTTATGGAAATTATATTTATCAGTAACTTTAAACTTAATTTTTAAGCTTTGCATTATTTTAAATTAGTTTTAAAAAATAAGCCAATACCATCATTTATTTTACTTACACATTTTAAATTGAAGTTCAGTACTTTTTTCCCCATATTTATTTATGCCAGTACATAGGGTCATGCTTATGGAGGACTAAACCTGCAGAAATTAAAAAACAAACACATAAATAAATATATAGATAGGTGGATAAATGAATGAATAAATAAATAAAAGTAAAATAAAGGAATAAATTATTTGATAAAACAAAAATAAATATTTTGTAATAAAATTTAATCCTGAATTTTTATTAATTTTTTTCTTTACTTATTATTTTCTGTATTTATTTTTACACGTATTTTATTCTTTTAAACTTTTATTTACTTGTTTTAATTTTTTATCTATCTAATTGTGTTTATTTTCACATTTATTTATTCCCACATCCAGATTTATTTATTTATTAGTTTAAATCTTTTACTTTTCCGTGTGGGTTATACAGCATTTAATTTCTTATTTGAATGATTTTGTGGACTGTGTGGTGAGTGTGTTTTGGTGTCTGGACTGATGAGGTGTGGGAACAGCAGTATGTTGTAACTCCAGAGCCCTGCCCCCCCGTGCGACTTCTATTTTCTCACTTCAGAGTTTTGTAACCTGCAGTTTAAGGGTTATGAGAAAATGAAAGGGAAGGAAGGTATGTGGTGTGAGATAAACCCTCATGGTATACATGTCCAAAGCTTTTTCTTTACTGATTTTTGTGGCAAGTGTTATGTGACGAGTGTGGGTCAGTGTATGGTAGAACATGCATGTGAATGCGTCATCTGAGCCTCTACCACCCCCCATCCTCCCCCTACACCGTTTGTAAATATAAATAGCTGTTTTTTCCCCCCAAAGTTCATTACGGTCCTTTCATTTCTCACCGGTCTTCTCTTCAGTGGGCGTCACAGTGTTTGAAGCGTTCCTGCGATCCGAGTTCAGTGAGGAAAACCTGCAGTTCTACTCGGCCTGTGAGCAGTACAGACAGTCGTCCAACAAATTCAGCCTGCAGAGACGGGCAAAAATGATCACTGAAACTTACATCCAGCCTGGTGCTCCCAGAGAGGTAGATTTATCCAAATTTGTTTACTGCATTAAAAATATTGCCTCCAAAATGTCCAAGCTGCCTTTTCTCATATAGTGAAAATAAATGGGGACTGGGGCAGCTGAATGTATAAATGTACCATAGCATTAGTCCATTTGACAACTTCATTATTTTTGCAAATTTCAATAATGCCACAGACATTTCAAACTTAGCCTTTAAATTCCGGTCCATTTCTCACAAATCTATCAAATGATTCAAGAAGAGTTAAAAGATTTTTTTTTTTTTAAATAATTTTTTTTGTCATTTTTGTCACAACTCAAATTGTGAAACTCGTGTATTAAATAAATTCAGTGCACACAGACTTCAGTAGTTTAAGTCTTTGGTTCTTTCAATTGTGATGATTTAGGACTCACATTTAAAAAAAAAAAAACCTATCAATCACATGGTGAAAATCAACAAACTTGGAGAATAAATTCAGTGGACTGAAGTAGTTTAAGTCTTTGGTTCTTTTAATTGTGATGATTTAGGCTCACATTTAACAAAAACTCACCAAATCAGTATCTCAACAAATTAGAATATGGTGACATGCCAATGAGCTAATCAACTCAAAACACCTGCAAAGGTTTCCTGAGCCTTCAAAATGGTCTCTCAGTTTGGTTCACTTGGCTACACAATCATGGGGAAGACTGCTGATTTGACAGTTGTCCACAAGACAATCATTGACACCCTTCACAATGAGAGTAAGCCACTAACATTCATTGCCAAAGAAGCTGGCTGTTCACAGAGTGCTGTATCCAAGCATGTTAACAGAAAGTTGAGTGGAAGGAAAAAGTGTGGAAGAAAAAGATGCACAACCAACCAAGAGAACCGCAGCCTTATGAGGATTGTCAAGCAAAATCGATTCAAGAATTTGAGTGAAATTCACAAGGAATGGACTGAGGCTGGGGTCAAGGCATCAAGAGCCACAACACACAGATGTGTCGAGGAATTTGACTACAGTTGTCGTATTCCTCTTGTAAAGCCACTCCTGAGGCAAGACTTACCTGGGCTAAGGGGCTAAGGAGAAGAAGAACTGGACTGTTGCCCAGTGGTCCAAAGTCTTCTTTTCAGAGCAAGTTTTGTATTTCATTTGGAAACCAAGGTCCTAGAGTCTGGAGGAAGGGTGGAGAAGCTCATAGCCCAAGTTGCTTGAAGTCCAGTGTTAAGTTCCCACAGTCTGCGATGATTTGGGGTGCAATATTATCGGCTGGTCTTGGTCCATTGTGTTTTTTGAAAACCAAAGTCACTGCACCCGTTTACCAGGAATTTTGGAGCACTTCATGCTTCCTTCTGATGACCAGCTTTTTGAAGATGCTGATTTCATTTTCTAGCAGGATTTTGCACCTGCCCACACTGCCAAAAGCACCAAAAGTTGTTGGTGTGCTTGACTGGCCAGCAAACTCACAAGACCTGAACCCCATAGAGAATATATGGGCTATTGTCAAGAGGAAAATTAGAAACAAGAGACCAAAAAATGCAGATGAGCTGAAGGCCACTGTCAAAGAAACCTGGGCTTCCATACCACCTCAGCAGTGCCACAAACTGATCACCTCCATGCAACGCAGAATTGAGGCAGTAATTAAAGCAAAAGGAGCCCCTACCAAGTATTGAGTACATGTACAGTAAATGAACATACTTTCAAGAAGGCCAACAATTTACAAAAAATGTTTTTTCTTTTTTATTGGTCTTATGAAGTATTCTAATTTGTTGAGAATGAATTGGTGGGTTTTTGTTAAATGTGAGCCAAAATCATTATAATTAAAAGAACCAAAGACTTAAACTACTTCAGTCTGTGTGCATTTAATTTATTTAATACACGAGTATCACAATTTGAGTTGAATTACTGAAATGAACTTTTCCACGACATTCTAATTTACTGAGATGCACCTGTATAGCACTTCTTTTTGTAATAATTTCTTTTCTTTTTCTTTTCTTTTCTTTTTTTTTAGAGCTTGATAGTTCCAGTGCATATTATAAAAGCAAATTAAACATTTTAGGCCTTTACTTGCACAAATCTGCCATATGACTTCAGAAGTCTAAAGTATATATAGAACATTGTAAAAGTAAAAACTAATTTTTGGCACTTGATAGTCCTGGTCCATATTATAAAAGCAAATTAAATTTTGATCATTTCCTCACACAAATCTAACATGGCTTTAAAAGACTTAAATAATATAACATTTTTTTTGTATTAAAATTCCACTGAGTCCTTAGCCATCTTCAAGAATCGCTTAAAAACACATCTCTTCCATCTTTATTTGACCCTCTAACTCTAGCAATCTCTATTCTAATCCTATTTTATCTATTTGTTGACTTGACCCTCTAATACAATAATATATAATAAAAAGGGATCTAACACTAGCTTTCTCTATTCTTTTTCTATCCTATCTACTTGTATTCATGTACAGTGGCATGCGGAAGTTTGGGAACCCCTTGCAGAATCTGTGAAAATATGAAGTCCCTTGTTTGTTCTGAACAGTTAAATTGAGCTCTGTTCTTCAGAAAAATCCTTCATGTCCTGCGTTATCTTAAGTTTTTCAGCATCTTTGAACCCTTTCCAGCAGTTACTATATGATTTTGAGATTCCATCTTTTCACAATGAGGACAACTGAGGGACTCAAACACAACTAATAAAAATGGTTCAGGCATTCACTAATGATCCAGAAGGAAACACGATGCATTAAGAGACGGGGATGAAAACTTTTGGAAATTGAAGATAAAGGTAAATTGTACTTAATTTGTTTTCCGTGAAACATGCAAGTATCTTCTGTTGCTTCCGAAGTGCAGTACTAAATGGAAAAAAATTATATTTCAACAAAATAAGAAAAATTTGGACAACATTATCCTGCTCAAAAGTTTTCACCCCCTGGCTCTTAATGCATTGTGTTTCCTTCTGGATCATCAGTGAATGTTTGAACCTTTTTTAATAGTGTTTGAGTCCCTCAGTTGTTCTCAGTGTGAAAAGATGGATCTTAAAATCATACTGTCACTGCTGGAAAGGGTTCAAATATGCAAAAGATGCTGGAAAACTGAAGATAACAGAGGACATGGAGAATTTCTCTGAAGAACAGAGCTCAGTTTAACTGTTCAGAACAAACAAGGGACTCATGAACAACCATCACAAAACAAAAAACCGTTGTAGATTATCCAGGTAACCACACACAGTATTAAAGGGATAATCCATCCCAAAATGAAAATTTTGTCATTAATCACTTACCCCCATGTCATTCCAAACTTGTAAAAGCTCCCTTCGTCTTTGAACACAATTTAAGATATTTTGGATGAAAACCGGGAGGCCTGTGACTGGCACGGATGACACAGAAGAACATACAGTACACAGCATACAATGATATGGAGAGACACAGAGGACTGTTGACAAAGGAATTGTTTGAATAAAGTCATTATTTTTGTTTTCTTCGCTTATAAAAAGTGTTTCCCGTCACTTCATATAACCCAGAATGCACGTCTGATGGCAGATGGAGTATTCTGACGATGACTTTCATACCTTTTTATGGACCTTGACACTGTTATTTACTTCCAGTAAGTCTATCGGACAGTCACAGCCCTCCCGGTTTTCATCCAAAATATCTTAAATTGTGTTCCGAAGATGAACGGAGCTTTTACGGGTTTGGAACGATGTGTGTTAAAATTTTTATTTTTTGGTGTGGTGTATCTTTTTGAACTCCTTTAAGGGTTATTTTAATAATTTCAGCTATTTTTCTTTTGTCTTGTAGACTTGTGGGTAAAAATTTTCATTTTGGGGTGGAGTATCCCTTTAAGAACTCGAAATAACATGCATTTTGTATGATCTCTCTTATTTTGTTGGGGGTACACAATCACATTTTCACAGAACTGCAAGGGGTTCCCAAACTTTGCCCAATGTATGTATGTATGTATGTATTTACATAATAATATATATATATATATATATATATATATATATATATATATATATATATATCTTTTAATATATATATATATACTATATATATATATATATATATATATATATATATAATATATAATGAGACATGTCATAGCACTTGCCATATTCAAAAATGCTCCAGTAATGAATGATGGCCTATATACTGTAAATGCGTCGCTTTGGATAAAAGTGTCTGCTAAATGACTAAATGTAAATAATATCATATTAATTCATTTGTTTTCCTTTTTGGGAGCTCGACACTCTGTCCCACTCCCTGTTATAAAAGCAAAGATAATTTTATTTTTAATATCCTTCAGTAGATCATTCTTGTGTGAATATTGGTGAACTGTGAATTTCTTTCCAACACGTTTAGGTGAACCTGGACAGTAAGACGAGAGAACTGACCCTAGAGCTCCTCAAAGCCCCCTCTCACACTTCCCTCTCACATGCTCAAAGGCGCATCTACTGCCTCCTGGAAATGGACAGTTACCCCCGCTTCCTCCAGTCGCAGATCTACATCACACTACTGAGGGATTCATATTAAAACAAGAGTGGGCGAAATGTCCAAAAGCGGGTCATCCTAAAAACTGAACGGACAGTGGAGACGGCAAACATGTCTCTGTGATGAAAAAAATCATCGTAACTACTGAAGAACATTTTAGTAAAATAAAAAAAAGGAAACAGACGAGCAGGGATGAGGCGATTGTCTTGAACTTGAATGCATAGCGTCTAAGGGATCATGCATCGGGGAAAGAAGTGCTAACATTTTACAATTTGGATTATTAGTTGTTAGATAGAAACATATCACTGGACTAAATGGTATGTTGACAGACAACAAAGGGAAAAACACGTCTGGCAAGAAAGGGCTGTTCAGTGAAAGGCCGGAGCACTCATCAGGGTCAGACCATTCTTTGACTCCAACTGTATGTGTGGTTACAAAGAAGCAGCACTAATGACTCATTCCTCGAATTTACTTTCCCATAAATAATTATATAATATAGTTAAATCGATATTCAAACAAAAACTCAAGCTCTCAACCAGACAAAATTCAAATAGATCATCATCTAAATAAGCAATATGAACACAATTACTTTAAATAAAAGTTGAAAACTTCCTCAAAGGCCCGACAGACGGCCAGTTTGAGTTTAAAATGTCTATTAGCATATTGTGATTTTTATGATCACAGACTGCATATTAAAGCTGTACACGTCATTCATTTGAAGAAAATGTGACTAAAGACATGGAAATCAAAGGTCTATCACTGCCATGTTATTGAACAGGGTTTTTGGTTGTTTTTTAGGTAACTGTAGAATTCAGAGCGTGTTGCTGGGAAATGTCACAAGTTGACAGGTTTAAAATGTAGACACTGAGCAAGAACCTGCTTGACACCAGCACTAATACCATCCCATAAGAACACGTACGTTTCCAAGACGCAAGTTAAAGAGCAAATGATCTGAAGAGCACTGTTTTCTTATTATCGTGCACAAACCTGAAGAACATTACAAAAATTTCCACTTGACCATCTGAAAGGGAACATTTTTCAAATGTTTATTCCAGATGAACACACGTATTGAAAATTTTCAACTTGAGGATTTAATGTGCTGTATGTATTTTAGTGTCTGTTGATGATGTCTGCTGTGACTGGCACATTGAAGATGGTACATGTATTATTGTATGCATGTATTGATGGTACATATTACTGTAGACATGCTACTAGGAACTGCATGAACTAATTTCCTTGGTCAAATGTCCTCCAAGGGTTTAATTCTGTTTATCTGAGTATAATATAAATGATTTCCCTAAGGGAATGATGCAATTATGTGATCAGTGTACAAGAATGAGCATCAGTTTGACTGTCAGAGTATTTATCTTTCTTTGAGAGCAGCGATAAAAATGAATCGAACAGAACAAATGTTCAACCATTTAATTTAAATTCCACCAAAACATCTGTACTTTTGCATAGACCTGTTTGTGAAAAACATGATAAAAGATCAGATTATAAAATTGTGATTATAAAAGCACAAGCCATAAAATGAATAGCTGAAATGTTTATAAATAGGACTGATAAAGAAAAAAAAAATACAAATAGCTGCTGCTGTTATTTTCATTAAAGGTCTTTTTCACTTTTGTGGTTTAATAAAAATTCATTAAAATCATTTCCCCCCTCATTATTCTGTATTGCAATGTCCATTTCTGTTCTTAAAGGGATAGTTCATCCAAAAATGAAAATTCTGTCATTAATTACTCTCCCTCATGTCATTCCAAACCCATAAAGCCTCTGTTCATCTTTAGAACACAATTTAAGATATTTTGATGAAATCCGAGAGCTTTCTGACCCTCCATAGACAGTAATGTAATTAACACGATCAAAGCCCAGAAAGGTAGTGAGGACATTGTTAAAATAGTCCATGTGACATCAGTGGTTCATCCATAATTTTATGAAGCTGCGAGAATACTTTTTGTGCGCGAAGAAATCAAAAATGACTTTATTCACCAATTCCTTCTCTTCCGTGTCAGTCTTCAGTGTGCGTTCAGGCATTCTTCTGCTTGTAAACAAAGTGCAGTTCATCCGGGTTCTATGTCAGAAAAGTAATTTTATTTTTTTTTTTTTTTTGTGCACGAAAGGTATTCTTGTAGCTTCATAAAAATTAAGGTTGAAGCACTGATGTCACATGAACTATTTTAACAATGTCCTTACTACCTTTCTGGGCCTTGAAAGTGGTAGCTATGTTGCTGTCTATGCAGGGTCAGAGAGCTCTCGGATTTCATCAAAAATATCTTAATTTGTGTTCTGAAGATGAATAAAGGTCTTACAGGTTTGGAACGACATGAAGGTGAGTAATTAATGACAGAATTTTCATTTTTGGGTGAACTATCCCTTTATCATCTTACGTCACCAGGGCCGCGTGCTGCGATACTCTTGTTTCTGTCGGACCCACTGGGCTGTACAGCGGCTCTCCCCAACCGTCCAGGACCATCCGCCTCTCCCTCCGCCCCTCTCCATCTCAGCCGCTCCACCTTTCCTCCAGTCCTCTGCTCTGTTCTGTGACACTTTGGTCTGCAGCTCCTCTTTGCGGTCCAGGGGTGTTATGGAGGTCTGCTCCTGAACATGATCTTTCTTAGTGGCGGCAATTTTCGGAAGGGACACAACCTGGCCTTGAAGATGCGGTCTGGAAAACAAGACGAAAAACAATGAAAGATGGAGCGGAAGAAGCAGAACATTAAACAGATGATTTCAAATGAATTAAGTACAAGGCCAAGGCTGGGAAGAAAAGCAGCAAGTGAAATCAAACTTGTATCAGAACAAGAAGAAAGAAAATGATAAAGTAGGAACATGCACACACTGTATTTTCTGACTAATAACTAGGCCCACACAGAACATACACGCTTTCGTGATAATTTTTTTTTTTGCACTGATTGTTAAAGATAAAATGCAAAATGATATGTTTGGATATATTAAGGTTAAAACTGATCTGAGAGTACTGGACTCGTAAATGCAGCTGAAAGCATTATCATTTTAAACATTATCTTATAATTTCTACATGTTTTTTTTTTTTTTTTTAACTTGGCAAACTGAAAAACATACTGAAAAATATGCAAATAATAAATAAAAGTTTAAGAAATTATTAAAAAAAAAGATAAATTATAGTTTGTCAAGTTTGTCAACACATCAAAATAAGTCTACTTAAGCATGACGAAAGATTAAATATGTAATCATGTAAAATATACTAAGTAAAACTTTAAATTTTACAATTACAAAGTGCATTTTTTGAAGTGTACTTAGGTGTGTTAAGAAACCTCATCATGAAAGTGAGCTCTCTTTAAGTGCACTTAAGTGGCCTTTTATTTCATTGATATTAACTGCAAGTACAATTACATTAAAAAATATACTTCTAGATCTGAAGTACACGACAGGTCAGAGACCTTTAGGATTTTTGTCCTCCAAAAAAAAAAAACATTAACAAGCATGAATTATGGGGTGAATTATGCAGCAAATTTGCATGCTCCGGGTTAATGTTTTGCTCAAATCCTAACCCTCAGTGTGAGCTATAATAAAAGTGATGCTTGGCTTGGCAAACTTTATTAACAAACAAATTCTGCAGAAATCGCCAGTGCTTTCTGTGGAATTCTGTAGGCGTTGATTCTGTGGAGGCCTAGTCATTACCTCGCTCTCAATCCCTGGTGTTTCTTCAGTATTCGCTTCCAATTCACATGTAAATAATACAGCAAGCAGCACCAGGTGAAGTGACTCTCACAAAGGTTATGCGAGAAAAGCCCGACCTTTCTGAAGTGTGTTTGTGTTCCACTGCATCTGCGTTTGCCCCTGTGTCACACACTCTCTCACAGAGCTCTGCTTTCAGCCCTGAGGAAGCACACACGACAGCTACTAATGGTTTACTAATGTGGTTTCCTGAGGACCATCGTAACGCTTAACGGTGCACCGTGGTAAATGGTTGACTGCGGTTCAAATGGTGCATTACCTGGAAGCTTCAAGGGGTTCTGCTGTTCCACCAATAATTGCCCGAGGTCTCGGCTGTTGATATGGCGACTGTAGAGGTTGCTCCTGGCAACCAGACCCTGATGGCTACAGGATGTGAGGAAATGGACAAACAACAGCAATAGAGGTACGGGACGGAGGGCCGAGAAGGGAGGGAAAAAGGAGAAATAAATAAAAAAAGAAAAAAAAAGAAAATGAACAATAAAAAATAAATGTGACAGAAAAAAAGGCACAAATAAAAACGGAATTAAACATAACCTCAAACGCAAATTCAAAACCCAACATTGTATGAAAACAAATTCTAGTGAAAGAGGACACAGGCAATGATTGTGTAACGTGACGGTGGATTCTGAATATCAAGAAAAGACTAATATGGTGTAATGTTGCAACTTAATGTCTGCTTTTCTTTTGGACATTAGAGTTGCAGTCAAATGTAGTGGCTGATATTTTAGGTCTTAAAATATCAAAGCAAGAGGCAATTTGATCCACAAGCTTTTCTCAGGACCATTTATTCAGAGCTATTTTGTGTTTTAACATTTAAACTGATATAATTGGCATTTTAGGGGACACATGTAGTTCAGACAAGTTTCTAGAAGAGTTTAGTTCATCATTTTAACTACAGTATAGTGTCTGACTACCACAAAGTATGCAGATACTTCATGTTTCACATGGGATCTATTGTTTTAGAATTTTGAACCATACAAACTTCTACTTTTGCAAAATGCTTTCTATTCATCCATTTTTTTTTAAGAAAGAAAAAGTAATTTTAAGCAGCACAATCTTGCTATCTTGGATACTAAAATCAGCATATTATAATGATTTCTGAAGGATCATATGACACTGAAAATTGGAGAAATTATGCTGAAAATTCAGCTTGGCGTCAGAAATAAATTACATTTGAAAATATATTAAAACAGAAAACTTTAAACTGTAATGATACAGCATTTCACAATATTAATGTTTTTATTGCATTTTTTATATATTAAAACAGAAAACTATATATATATATATATATATATATATATATATATATATAATATATACATATATATATATATATATATATACAGTTTGTGTTTATTTCTCATATTTCTGTATTTCTCAAGATAAAAATCTGGACCGAAACCAAGGTCCTGAGGTGCACATGACCATAGAGTCTAGACTCTAATACATAACATCTCATTTCCTTTACAGGCTGTTACAATAACCTGCTATATGACAAATGAATTCATTGACAAGTGAATAAAGAATAACTAGAATATTTTCAACTGTAACTTTTATTACTTGCTGCTCAGGAGGACAGAGAATGTTTGACAGTTGAGGGTTAACACTATAGTAAACTGACCTGTAAAAACTCTATTCTAGCTTCTAAAACACTCTTATTGGAAAAGGTACGGAAAAGACCAAAAGGGATTCCAATATAATTACAAATGTGTATTATCAAATCATTTTCCAGGAAATCTGATCGTTCATACACTCACAAGGCAGAAAGCAATATCATAAAGGTTTAGTTCAGTCAAACAATAAAAATTCTGTCATGACTTTTTCCACTCATAGGCTGTTATTTTATCTGTGAAACACAAACATTCTATAGAATCTTTTGATGATTCTTCAAAATTCTTCTTTCAAGTTCCACAGAAAAATAACAAAAGGTAAGTAAAGAATGACATCAATTTTGATGTTTAAATGAACTATCTTTTCAAAGGAACAGTTCACCTAACAATTAAAATTTGCTGAAAATTTCTCACCCTCAGGCCATATAAGATGAATTTGCTTCTTCATCTGAACAGATTTGGAGAAATGTAGCATTACATCATTTGCTCACCACTAGATCCTCTGCAGTGAATGGGTGCCGTCAGAATGAGAGTCTAAACAGCTGATAAAAACATGAATATTATAAAATATCATGGCGAGAGTAGGGGAGACCGGGGGCAATTGTATTGTACATTTTATACATTTTCCTTCATAACTTAGACTACTTGAAATACACTAGTCATCTTTTGATACTAGAAACAAATATAAGTGCACTAATTAATAATACAACTGATATATTTTTACTAATAAGGACAAGACTATAATATTAAATTAAATGCAAAAGGTCAGAGTGTTTCATTTGCTCCCGGTCTTTGTTTCTTACAAACACACAGCTTTCCCTTCACACAGTGTTAATTGATGTACTGGAGTTGTGTGGATTATTTGTGGATGTTTTATCAGCTGTTTGGACTCTCATTCTGACGGCACCCATTCACTGCAGAAGATCCATTAGTGAGCAAATGATGTTATTCTCCAAATCTGTTCCCATGAAGAAACAAACTCTTCTGCATCTTGGATGACCTGAGGGTGAGTAAACTTTCAGCAACATTTTCAATTCTGGGTGAACTACTCCTTTAATTTGAACTAGCTAAGAAGTTTAAGACAATGAGGTTAAAGACTGAGGGTCAATGAAAGCTGAGCCTAGATCTATTTAGAGAGCTGGCGTGGAATGAGAGAATGAGAAAAAGAGAGAAAAGCATGTATTTAAAAGGAAACAAAAAGTTGAAACTCATTGAATAAAGTGAAGGGTTCGACAACAAAATGAGCGTGTCATAATTGGGGAAGTCAATGCATAAAACGAGCATGTCAGGAGGAGAGAGAAGTGAAAGGAGGAGAGAAAGAGAGAGAGAGAGAGAAGAGGAGGAGATATGTTTAGCGCTTCTCCAAAAGAAAGTGGTCAAGGCCGCTTACGTGTTAGAGGAATAAACAGGCCGCGTATCTGACCTTTATGCGGAACACAGTGATACAATAATGATGCACTAATGAGCTGAATTCACATTCCTGCAGCCAAGCCAACCATGCACTTATCTAACACAGGAAGTGGCTCTTAGTGAACATGAACAACCTTAGTGTCTCTTCGCTTTCATTCCCACAGACCAAGTGCTCTCAGCCGCCAAAATAAGCCCCAGATGGAAAAAGCGAAGAGGATGCAATGTAAATATTTGCAAGCAAAGTGCGGATTTAGGTATGCTGTAACTGGCCGTGAGGTGTGGTTGAGATGTACCTGGTGCGTTTTGCCCTGCAGCTGTCGTTGAGCTGGGAGGAGGGGGTCCCGGGGGCCGCGGCAGGGCGGAGCGGGGCCCGGCTGGGGGAGGATCCCACACTGAGTGAACGGGATTGCGGAGATGACGGAAGCAGAGGGGGAGAGTTGGGGGGACCCGCGGGGCGAACGAACGGCCAGGGGAGAGCCCTCTGCTCCTCCCGAACCACTGCGGAAGAGAGGAAGTGACTCCTCTTACCGATTCCTTAACAGTTTCACTTATGATTCTTTTAGTACTTTTAAGGAAGAGATATGTGAAAAAGTGAAATGCAATTCCATTGCCTCACTATAAATTACTGGCTCATTACAGTCATTTGTTCAAGAATCAGACTTCACTAGTTGTGCTGTATGTTTTTGATTCACTATAAAGAACTGTTTGAATAGAGTCATTTGTTCAGAAATCAGATGCCATATCTTTTTGATTCACTATAAAGAACCGTTGATTACAGTCATTTGTTCAGGAATCAGACTACACTGGTTGTGCTGTTTGTTTTTGATTCACTATAAAGAACTGTTTGATTAAAGTCATTTGTTCAGGAATCAGACTACACTGGTTGTGCTGTTTGTTTTTGATTCACTATAAAGAACTGTTTGATTAAAGTCATTTGTTCAGGAATCAGACTACACTGGTTGTGCTGTATGTTTATGATTCATAGCTGATGCATAAGAGTCCTATGTTCAGTTGGACTACACTGGTTACATTGTATGTTTGTAATTCACTAAACAGAACTTATTAGAATTATTTGTTCAACGATCAGACTACACTGATTGTGTTGTATGTTTTTGATTGGCTAAATCAATGTAACTAGAGTTATTCGTTCAGGAGTCAGATTACACTAGTTGAACTATATGTTGATGATTCATAACTGATTCATAAGAGTCATTCATTCAAGAATCAGACTACACTAGTTATGTTTCATGTTTTTAATTCAATAAAAATTACTCATTAGAATCATTTGTTTAACAATCAAATTACATTGGTTGTACTGCATTTGAATCACAAAAAAGAACTGGCTCCCAATAGTCATGTGTTCAGGAATGTGATTACACTAGTTTATTTTTAGTTTTACATTGTGTTTTTAATCAATTCTTAAGAATTATTTATTAGACATTTAGACTACATCAGTTGTCCTATATGGTTTTGAATCACCAAAAAGAGCTGACTAATAAGAGCCATTTGTTCAGGAATGACTTTTTTCCCTTTTCTTGTTAGTTTTTAACTCACTAAAAAGAACTGATTGCTAAGAATCATTTTTAGACTACGCCTTTATGCTTTTGAATCACTAAAAAGACCTGGCTCATAAGAATGTTTAGTATCGGACTACACTAGTCTTATGTAGTCCGTTTCACACTGTAGATTTAATAGTGAACACTGAAAAGTAGTGCATAATTTGGAACATTTTGTCTGCTCGTAAAATGTCATTCCATTCCTGTATTTTGTTCCACCTTGACACCTGTATGCTTGTTGACTGAATTGATACATGGATTCAGATACTCACAGTCCCCAGATTTCAACCCTAATATTTCTAAACTAGGAGTGAGAGTACTTGTTCCTTGCAAAATGCCTGTGATCACTAAAAAAAGCTCTTTCCTAAGAACTCTAAAGTAACTGGTGGACCAAATCAAGACATTTAAAGAATAAAGGGAGGCCTGTTTCCAGCTAAAACTATTTATTACAGCGGCTGGATGATGTCAGTATTCAGCTAGTTGGTGTAAATGTCAGCTACTAGCGTCTGTATTGTGCCAATTGGTTAAATATATGACAGAGACACTATGAGTAACCCACCTTCTCTTTCCATTAGTGAATATGGTTTGATCTCTCCCTCTGGCTTTTTTGGCGGGACTTTTCTCAACTGGACCGCTGTAATGGTCAGAAAGAGCCAAAAGAAACAACTGGTATGATTGAGAATAAGTCTGGAGTACAGTAAGCAGTTTAACAGCACACTGCACTCTTCACACATATTCATATCCATAGATATCCATGGCCATAATGCATATATCGATTATCATTCCACTGCACTTTGGGGAAGACATATAGCACTTATATATAATTGGATTTTAAAGGGGAACAGCAAGGGATCTTGTAAGGAAGTGAATTTGTAAGCAATTTGTTGGGATTGATTGATGTGGGCGGAGGTTATGAGTGCAAAGGAAGAGTCTATAGTGAGTGGACTCGCTCCTAAACCATGAAGACGCAATAAAGGAGTGATAAGTAAGGTGCAAGCCGGGTGACGGTGGGATAGGGGAAGGGAACAATAGATATTCAATGTCCTTACAAAAATCCGTACATCCCCTGATCCGTCGAAGGGGAGGGAGGTGTTCCTGGGTGGATTTCATGAGACAAAAGCACTTGAACAATAGGTGTATTGAGTTGTTTGCATGTTAAACTCAGTCTAAGGCAGCTATCAACTATAAACAGCCCAGATCTGGGCTTGGTGAGTCATATCTATATATACACATAAATAAATGCACTGGAAATGTTTTTACAAGGCACAAAGATTATAATGTGAAAATATAATATGATGATGGTTTAGATCAGGAAATACACTTGGTTTGAATATAGAAGCACTGAAAATATGAAACAATAAAAGAACCAAAAAAGACAGCTGTGAGCATTATGGACAAACACAACTCAACAATTAATTGTGGAATCTGCTAAAATGCAATTTGTTTGCAAGGCAGCAAAAGAGTATTGTTAAACATTTTAGAGAAACTTCAAGGTTCTGGATTTTTTTTTTCGGCATTAAATTTCAGTCTAAAGTTACTCACCAGCTGGCTGATAACTATACATGGAACAAGACATGCTAGTTTAATAGTAAGAAAGATAGCCTAACCCTAAGGTATGCAAGTGAACATGTGATCCTTATCAACTCTCTGAAAGAAAAAGAAAAGTTTTATCTCAAACCAGAGCCATTAAAATGAAAGAAAAATAATAACAACTATGCTATGATATTTTTGTGACAGTTGCAGTTTTACAGAGACACTTGAGACTAGTTGTACAACTACAGTGTTTGTCACCAATATGCAGGGAATATTTTAATTAATTACTTTTTAGTATTATTGTCCTCTATTATAGCATAACTAATATTTTAGCTTATATTTTATAATTCAGTTTAAGTTTGAAAATTTAGTCATTGTTTTGTACTTTATCAGTTTTTATATTCTATTTTATGATTTATTTACTATTAATTAACATTTAATTTGAATTATTATTATTTATTTATTTTTTTTACATTTAATTTTAGTTTTTACTTTTAGGTTTTTCATCTAATATTTATATTTTGTTTCAATTAATGAAAATGATTTTGAATATTTTTTAACAATAACAGCAAGGATTAAAATAATGAAAAATACAGTTGTATAGCCAAAATAAACATTTATGGCAGGTATTTCCTTGTCACTGTCAGGTGTAGCTTGAATGAAGTGTATGTAAAGTGGTTCGAGCTGAATTACTTGCAGAAATTTGAGGAAGAAAAGAAGAATAAAAAGAGGAGGAATTTCAATACAGTGCTGCCTCGCACGTATTATAATGAGGGGAATGGGAGGCTGTTGTCCTGAGAGAATAATGAACTGAACACTGGCACAGATCCAGAACAACATTCCAAACCCACAGAAGAAAAGTGATGCAATCAGGCATTACCTGATCTACTCTGGAAGAATCCACTGAACACCACAAAGTTATTCACCTGAGAAGAACAAGTGTGACAGGACAAGAAATTAATGAATTACATTATAACAGTGTTGTTTTGCAACGGTCATATACACACCTAACCGTTCCAGGAAAACTCTATAGTATAAAGTCTGTATTGTGTACAAATCAACACACTCACGTGTCATGCACATAACCCATATCAGGATTTACATCCAAGGCATAACATGTTATTATGATATCTAATGAAGTCGTTTTCATCAGGTTTGTTTCTGTTAGTTTGGATTTCTGAGAATTAAAACCTCACTCCACATAACATCAAAACATGCTCTGATTGGCTGTGATTGCTTCGCGCCATGCAGTGCTTTCACTTTAAAAGGTGGATCATACCTGAGGCACACTGTTCTTGAGATCACAGTGCTTTTCTAGAAATGACAGGAATTTAGGAGAAGGTCTATCGTAGGCCATCTGTTCAGGCTCCACCCGTTTGTGCTGCTCAATCAGAGAATATGATCAGGACAGGAGTCACAAAATACAAACAAATCTCATGTTGTTCCCAACCTGTGTCACTTGTAGTTTTTTTTTTATAGATATTTGGTAAAATGTCAATGCTGCTCTTTTCCACACAAGCGTCAAAAAACAGCATAAACACAGTCCATACAACTAATGCGCTATATTTTATGTGTATGAGAGCGTTGTCTGAGAAAACACCAAAATATATGGTATTCACATTTTAAATTTAAGTTATTCAATAGAAATCGGAATAAAATGCATGTATTTTAATGTGCAAAACATAGTTTTACTTCTGCTAACTCAACTTTGCCATGTAGCATCTAGCAAGGCTGAAACGCATAAAAACCAATGCTGTTTAGCATCATTAACATCAAACCTGGTCTTGATGGGGCAAGTCTGAATATGTGCACTTGCAAATAAGTTTTAAAAGCTACGATGAAGGGGAAAATGATTTGGGAATAAAGAATTGCATTTCAGTTTTTATCTTCAGAATTGGAATGAATTATATTGACCTTGTCCTGTTGTGTTTTTGTTGTATGGAAAAGAGCAGCATTGACATTCTTTGAAACATCTCCTTTTGTGTTTCATGTAAGCAAGAAAGTCACATGGTTTGGACTAAAATGGGGGTAAATAAATGACAGGATTTTCCTGCAAACTAAATCAAGCCGCCGACAGACACTCACTTTCAGCATGAAGTCAAAGAGCTCGAGCCCGTAGCCATGTCTCTGCAGTGTCTCTGTCACATAGAAATCCAGCACACATAAAGGCTCGGTTTCCAAATGCGCCCCCCGTTGGTCCTGGATGCAATTACAACATACTGTAAATCACTAATGTATCAAGATTTAATCACCAACTCAATAATGAGCAAACACTTACAAGTAAAAACAGCTTCTTGTAGCCAACCTTCAGAAATCCAACGATAACACCCCTCCCGCTGGTAAAACAAAAGACAGGAAGAGGGAGTCAAAGACTGTTATTAACAGCAGAAGTGGATGTGTTTATATTTAATGGAAATGGAAAAACAGGAAGGAGAGAGGCCAGCTGTATTGACATGTAAATAGATTAAATCTGAAGCATAGGCTGAGGGAGGGACAGAGAAAGAGAGCGAACCCGTTCTGTTCTCCATCTTTCAGGAGGTAGAGATGGTGTCTGTTGGCCTGGAGCTTTGCAGCACTGGTTATAGGAGCAGGCAGCTGCTGGGCCTGAGGAGATACACACACACACACACGACATGATGACAGGCTGAAACTGAGAGTGAATGACATCTGCAAGCTCAAAAAGACAGTCTTTATCACCTTAGAGGAGGCTTTGCCCAGCTCATCTATAACTGTGCTGATCTGAAGAATAGGATCGGGTCTGGAGAACAAAAAGCAGGTATGTTAGGAATCTCACACAGACATTTTTATGAAGAGCATTTATGATTCCAGTTATGCAAGTCATAACAGATGCGTACACCTTTACAAAGCATAACTGTTTCGGTCAATGGCTGATAGAATTAAATATATACATATAAACCACATGAGATCTTTAAATCTTTCTTTCTGTGTTAACATATTTCATATCAAAACATTTGGGTGAGACATATCAAATGGCTTTTCCTATTTTTTTAAACAGCCAAGAGGCTGCCATTAAATCATTATATCAGAGTTGGGAATCATGATTTGTTCCAAGGACAGGTAGAGCAATGGTTCTCCACTAGGGGGCATCTCCCGGAGGGCCCCAGTAAGCAGTTATATTAATATAATCTTTATTGAAAAGATTATGAAAAAGTCATTATTTATTCTTCACACACACACACAAATAAAAAATAGGTACAACATTAACTTGACATTACAATATTTTTTCTTTCATTTATTTGATTTAGTTTATACATGAGATACCAGCTTAGATACGAGAGCCTTTGAATACTGTCTAGAACAAGAGAGAGCCTTGGAGTCCAAAAGTTTGGGAAACACTGTGCTAAAGACCATCTGACTGCATTTGAATAAATATTTTGAACTTTAAATGTGTACATCTGCAGTGAATTTTGTCAATTTTTAGCAACAAATTAGCATATATAACCTCATAGTTAACACACAAAAGGTGTGTCCTAAATTGCATACTTCTGCACTATTCTATGACATTATTTTTTTTATATATATAAATAGTGCAAGTAGTGCGTTCACACTGAAAATTGAGAAAGGAAAAAGTGCTCTTTAAATACCTGGATGATGCACTTAACAGAAAAAACAAAGTGTGAAATGTCGAACACTTAATGCACTCAACTGTTATGAATATAAAATTCATACACACTACATGGCTGAGTACACAGTGCATAAGCACATAGAGTATAAGTGCATAGTGTATAGTTTCTAATTTGGGACGCAGTTAAAGACTAAAAACTGCTGGTTATATAAAAATATTTTTGGCGAATTTTAAAATGTATTTAAAATCAATAATTATTGTATTTATTGTAATGTATGATGCAACATACAACGTTGGTTATGCATGCTAAAAAAATCCCCACAAATACCTTCATGTTAATAATGGCTTTTTCTTGCATTGCTCTGAAAATACGGAATTCATTACCTGCTTTTATAAGTTTTTAACTATAATTGTTATTTATATATCCTTTATTATTTATTGTTTGATTGTATTTGTAATGCATTGTAGCACTTCAAGTATAAGAAAAGCAGATTAAAAATAAAATGTATTCTTACAATATTTTACTGTATTATTTTTAGAAAAAGAATTTATATTAAATTAAATACACATGCTTATGCATTAAAAAAAAACGTATCTATTAGAAAAGCCTTTATTATAATCTATCTATGTATCGCATGGTGTGATTTCTTATAGTTTAATTAGAGTAAAGTCTGTTTTGCAGTCTTGCAGAATCAGCACGGTTCAGATTAAACCCATGGCAGATTAAAACAGACTCATGTCAGATTTGTCTTTTACTCAGGGCCGCATTTGCATCCTCTGACGTCAAGCTCTCCATACAGCAATGGGCTTATCATTACAGGAAAAAGATGACAAAGATGACCTGGACCAAACGTCACATCTAGCCTAATAAACCCCCCACTGGCAACAGTATATGTACAATGCACGACTGTGTCAACCACTGTTACAAGACAAAAGCAGTGCATGCTGCAGACAGATCGCACCCATCTCTCTCCCAGCACACATTAAAACACACATTACCTCCCATGCGCTTTCCGACCTGCACTCAAGTTGTTATCCAGCACTGTAATTCTCTCGGGGAAAAGCGCGTTCAGGTCGAAAGGGAAATCCATTGTAAGCACCGAGCTGAAATCTTAAGACAATACACTACTAATGCCCTACTGCAGATTCAGACGCTTTTATCACAGTGCCAATCGATCCTCACTGCATCACTTCAAACACCGGCTCCACATTAGCGCCGCTTCAGCGGTAGGCTGGTTTGTAGCGGTGTTATCAGTGCTTCTTCTGTCCTCCCATTGTGTTTGTGTCCCTCCCTACTGTGTGTGTGTGTGTGTGTGTGTGTGTGTGTGTGTGTGTGTGTGCAGCGGTCCGCTGTAGTACACCGCACACACGCCTGCAGGAGTCCAGACGAGAAAACACCGCAGAAGTCGCGCAGCACCTGCGAATGTTTTATAGTTTCTTGTTATAGCTCTAAAAATGTAAACAACAAAAACAAAAAATCTTTAGACAGCTGCGGCTTCAGAAGATTTATTTCCGTTTCCTCTTGGCAACGACGCACAACTTTGTGCTGCATAGCAACCAACCATAACATAACCATATAAACACAGCAATATTTAAACGCTTATATATATATATATATATATATATATATATATATATATATATATATATATATATTTCGTAATTTTTATGTTTGTTTTCCTCCTGCAACCTTCCTTTAACAACATTTAACTTTAACGCGTAATGATTTATTTTTCAGTAAATTTTCCAGTAAAATTTTCAGCAATTTCTACTGCATGCTGTATGACTGTGCGTTTTATATATTAATTAATGAACAGTTATTAGTTAAAATAGTATACGTAAATATCTCTGTGGCGTGATAATTGTTTTTTTTTTTTTTAACGATACAAATATCCCATCTGTAAATTCAAACGAAGTCATAGAAACGCCATGCATATATTTTTATTTTAAATAAAGTGTAAAGAAGAAAATAACGTTGAAAAAAATGTTTAATTTATTATCAGCTCAAAAATAAGCTTAGATTTTCATTCAGGCAGATATTTCGCTACCCTGCCTGCAGCATTAGGACCCTCTTAAATATCCTTCCCTGCACGCTGTGCGATCCTTTCCATGCTGAGGATGCCACGGTGCCTCAGGTAACGGTGAATGTAGTTTACTTTTATTTAATTATTATATTATGTACCCTAAAACATAGTTTAGTGCTTTATATGTATGTTTAGTTAAAGACGCTGACGTGGCCTCGCGTTAACGCTCATTCAAGAGCTCCGCTGCAGCGCGTGGCCTCGCCTCGTGATCGAGATCAACATGCTGACGCGAATATGACCTGATGATATTACGGTAATTGTTTTGCAGATCATATCTACTCGAACTGAACAATGATGTTTTGGGAAACCAAATTTGGAAGAACGTGCCGAAGCTGCAGCAGTGTCCCAGTAAGTACGAGACAGCATCACTTTAGTTTTACCTCAGGGGTTTTCAAACTGGGCTCCGGGGACCTCAAAGGCCGCAAAAACTGTAAAAATGTGGGTGGAAAGTGAAATAAGTGCGTTCAATTAAAATACTAAATTAAAATTGATTTAAATAATTACGTTTACAGTCCTATTAAAGGGAGTAAAACTAGAAATCTGCAAAAAAAAAAAAGATTTTGCAAGAATCCCCATTTCTGATCGTTTCCACAGTATAAATATGGTCTTTACATATATAACTGTCTTTTAAACTTTAGGATGGTAGTCCCTCTGAACCCATTTGGGGTTCTGTGACACTTAAAGATTGAAAACCCCTGTTGTCTGTTATTGCATGTAATGATGAATCTTTAGACTAGAGTCTCTGATTTACTCGTGAAGATCTTCACAGTGCACTGAACACATGCTGCACCGCTCAAGATTGGTTTGTAGTGGCTTGGATGTCTCTAAATGTTCATTTTTACAGATTGGGTGCGAGGAACAGACATTGCCAGGTAGCTGATGTCTACAGCTGACAACCAATGGGTAAGAACTAGTTTATGTAGAGGAAACCATGAATAATTGGTCATTTTCAAAGGAATCATCTTGTCTATTATTGCATGTAATGATGAATCTTTAGACTAGAGTCTCTGATTTACTCGTGAAGATCTTCACAGTGCACTGAACACATGCTGTGCAGCTCATGATGGAGTAGAAGTGATTTGGACTTTTTCTAAATGTTAAAGGGTTTGTTTTACACAGATTGGGTGGGAGGAAGAGATGTTTCCAGGTACTAGCTGAAGTCAACCAGCCAATAGCTGACAACCAATGGGTAAGAACTTCTTTATGCCAAGGAAACCATGAATAATTGGTCATTTTCAAAGGAATTATCGGTAACACTTTAGAATAAGGTTCCATTAGTTAATGTTAGTTAACTACTATAGTTAACATGAACTAAGCAAGAACAATCCTTCTACAGCATTTATTAATCTTAATGTTAATTTCAGCATTTACTAATGCATTATTCAAATCAAAAGTTGTGCTTGTTAACATTAGTTAATGCACTGTGAATTAGCATGAACTAACAATGAATAACTGTATTTTCATTAACTAACATTAACAAAGATTAATAAATACAGTAATATATTGTTCATTGTTTGTTCATGTTAATCAATACATTAACTAATGGAACCTTATTCTAAAGGGTTACTGAATCATCTTGTCTTGTGGTCTATTATTGCATGTAATGATGAATCTGTAGACTAGAGTCTCTGATTTACTCGTGAAGATCTTCACAGTGCACTGAACACATGCTGCACCGCTCATGATTGGGTTGGAGTGGCTTGGATGTCTCTAAATGTCTAAATACCTTTTAACCTTTAGGTTGGATTCCAGCAGAATGGTTCATCGTGACAGTCGATGACTACAGGGTAAGAAATTGTTTTTCTTCTGTCTTTGTAAGTGTGCCCCATGAACAATCTCTAACAAATAGTGTTTATTTTCAAGGTTTTCAGCGATGGGTTTGAAGCCAGTATGGATGTTGTCTCCAGCCCATGAAGCTACATAAGGTAAGTGTCCTAACAGCATTTCAGATGTTTTATCAGTGATGTGCAGTGATGATGCAACAGACTAGAGTTTCTGATAACAACATGAAGTTATTCACATTACTGAGCACAACGTTTGATTATAATAATGTATTTTGTTACGAAGAACGTCTAGATAACATTGGATTTTAATTTTTTTTAGGTTGACGTGATGCCAGAATTATGTGCCAACGATGGGCATATTCCTCTGAATGCACAGACCTGTCACTCTGTAAGAACACATCCTGTAAATTTAACTTGGGTTATGATTTATTATAATGAGTGCGTCAAGTAACTTTCTCGTGGCGCACTGAAACACAGACATACAAATACACTTATTTTCCCCATTTGTAATCTATACACTTGTTTTCTTTTAAGGATGGAGGTTTATGCCATGGCAGAAGAGTTGTGGTGACCGGTTTGGAGCACAACGCTGAGCTGTCAAGCTGTGTAGTACACTTGTTTGTGCCACTGTATATCATTCTCAGAACAGTTTGATTAAGTAACTGCTTGTTTTTGACTAATAAAATCACTTACAGCTCAATATTAAGTTGCTGGGGTTTTTTTATGGATGTAGCAGGTCCACCTTGTAGGTTTATGGCTTAATCTTATTCATGTTGTAGGATACTGTCAAACATAGATAGATATAGATATATATATATATATTATATATATATATATATATATATATATATATATATATATATATATATATATATATATATATATATATATATATATATATATATAGGGATTACGAATCAGTTTGTGTAGTTTGTGCAGTTTTTTTTTTAATTACGAAGTACTTGTGTAAAATTTATCACAAGTACATTGGATTTTCTTCTGTTTGTTAGCCATCTCGAAGGACTTTTATTATGGAAACAGGTCCCCTCACTGGTGGCTATTATCATATTTGACTTCACTGTACTTGACTCACTTTAGCTAAATGCTTGCTCGTATTTTTTGCTGCTAGCCTACCCGTTTTGTAACAACTACATTTTGGAAATCAACATCCTTCAGTAGTTTACACGGAGGGTCACGAAGGTCATTGGGTCAGCGATGACATAATGTACCCGGTTCAGTTCTTCAGTTCTTGTGACCGAATCGTTCTTTTGAGTCGGATCTTTTCAATGAATCTCTACTGACTCCACCTCCGAGAACAGATCGCAAGAAATTGTTGAGTATATTTCTCTTACTAAATGAAGTAAAAGTTGTAGTGTGGTATTTCGAATTCGGTATGGCATATTAGCATACTTTGTTTACTATTTAAAAGCGTTTTGGCTAAACCGGATACCGTTGGCTGCTTGTTCTCTTGTCGCTTTGGATAAATTCCAGCCAATCGCTTTTATACACGTACGATTCGCAACGAAATACTTGTAAAGAACAGCAATATGTGGCTTAATTAAATAAACGCAGCGCCTGGATGTCAGCACGTGGTGACACGAATCATGACGTAAAAGAATCACTGAAGTGATTGGTTGAACCGGTTCTTTCATATGAACCGATTCACTGAAATGAGCCGGAGTTCCCTTCGCTAGACACGTAAACCAGCTCGTTCTCTACACAACGACAGTTTAGCTGCGTGAGATTATCTCGGTCTGAACGCCGTGAGTCCGTTGGACTTGAACCGGACTGTTTTTTCGCACGGTATCGGGCTGTTAAAGTGCCGAAACGGTTCAAGTTACAGCATGTTTGTGCCGGGCGCAAGTGAACAGGAATGTGAAGCTGGCTTCGATAAGTGAACTCGACTGTTTATGCAACTGAAGCAGAGAGACTGATGTCTGGAAGGAGTAACTGTATGTCCTTACTGCAGTCACACAAAACTAAAGATTTGGGGTGGCAGGTATGTTTGATGATCCGGTCGCTAGTGTGCAGACATCGATACAGTTTAGCGTGTAATGTTAATGTTGTGGAGCCGATCGGCTAGTTCAGACATGCTAACCGACGTCGTTTCGCCCGAGGAAAACGTTTTTAAAGCTCAGAAATAAACGAAACCCCAATACCACAATAATATTTTTAGTTGTCGTTTGTCATTTACATAATTAAAGATTACATTATCGTCCTGTCATTTAGTTATTTGCACGGGTGTGGCCGTGGGGGTTTTCTGGCTGATTTGCTCCAATACAAACACGCCTTAATACAGGTCTGTTGAGGTGGCATTGTTCAGATGCGTCTTATACTTGTGGCAGTGTAAAACTTTACAGTTCGTCTTAAAGCAACACTCAACGTCGTTTTTTGAAGCTTCAGTAGCTATACAATTAGTTTAAGAGCTGTCTGTGCTTATTGCTTTATACTATAGCTATTAATGTGTAATTATCACTTATATTAGCTTCCCCCCCACACACTGACACTTTATTAATGTTATAGCATTTTAATTTTCTCCGTTGTGCATTATAAAGTAATAGTGCCGACATGACCGCAGTTGTAGGGCGAGTTTGGGGGTGGGTCAGTCCAGCGAGTCTGTACTCCTCCTGGGGCAGTAAAACCAAACCTGAGAAACCCCCAACAACGGAGATTCAGACTAAAAGCAGATGGGGCTTATGGGGACTTACTGCCTGGGTTTGGAGGGGCGAGGACCCCAAAAAGGACCAAAAGACAATCGCTGAGGAATTCTGGGAGACCGAGGAGACTTTCAAGCCATTGGAAGTTGAAGAGCTGGGGCCTGATGTTGAGATTGAGAAAGCAGCCGCCCGAAGCTCCTCGCGCTGGTGGAGCCGAATGCTTCCATCCAGATACTTTTTCTGGCCCCGGTGGTCGCTGTCCACCCCGCTCCACCAGCAGAAATGTGCCGGGTGGAGTGAAGGGACGTGGGACAGCGATGAAGTCGATGGGGAGTCAGACTATGGGACGCCTCCGCCGTCCCCCACGCCGCAGACATCTGCATTCCAGTTCTTCTCTCGCTCGTGGACGGGAGAAATCGTGCCTGAGCACTACGATATTTGCTTTAATTTCCTCCGCCACCTCTTTGACTTGTTTGTGGTGGGCTTCCTGACCACCGTATCCCCTCCGACCAAATTCATCTTGGACGTGCTGGGGGTGCAGGGGGCGCTGAAGCTGTGGCTCCACGGGATGGTCATGTTTCTGGTGTCTTCTGTCGGGATGGCCGGACTGCTGTGGGTGGTACAGGAGTACCTGCTGCTGTTCGCGTTGATCTTCGGTATCGTGCAAGCGCTGGTCATCTCTGTCAGCGTACGCCCGAGTGAGGCTTCGGCAGAGGGGGATGATGGGAAAGCTGACGGAGAGGTCAAAGAGAGCGAGGAGGAACAGAGCGACATATGGGAGCAGAATGAGCCACAGCAGACAGCTGAAGACAGCAAGAAAGGAGTTAAACAAAAGAGCTGAAGTCCTGGGGAAAGTCTGTTTTTGGTAAGTAGCTATTTCTGCCCACAGAACCGGTTTTCTTGTTTTGTTTGTGCTGGTGTCATAAGATAAAGACTTTCAGTGGAGAAATCTATCCAACCCATATAGCGATGCACCAAAATGAATTTTTAACCGAAACTGAAACGGTTTTCATTTAGCTGAAAACTGAAACTGGAAGTACTTAATATTTACTGTTTGATTTTAATTATTAAATTGACTACATTTGAATTCTCTGACTTTTTTATATCAAAAGTTACTAAGCACAAAGTTTGTGATTTTATTATCATTTTAATTTGGCTTTTTTTTTAATATTAATATTCACATAATTTTTTTATTTTTTTTTTTATTTTATTTTTTTGCAATCTCGATATCATATTGATCGCCCTGCCCTATTCTGAAGTTATATGATAACATTGTGACAAACAGTCCCAGATTTGAATCAATATTGATTAAAACTCTTCTTTCCAGCATAGCTCAACATCAGTGAGAGTACATTTTGGCAGAATTTTTATTTTTGGATGAACTGTTCAACCCCCAAGTAGAACACACAACTATCTGGCTTTTCTCGTATTGCAATGATGAACCGTTTCTCTGCTTCTGTCACAGGTTGTCGACATGCTGATAGTCTTTCATTGAGGATCTAACCACTTCAACACCGACCACCAACAACTCCCCATGAGCGATTGAAGAGCACCCTAAATATACCAGCAGCACCTTCTCTCCACCAGTGGAAAGTTTTTGCTCACTTTAAAATGTAATTTTAATTTTCCCAAAAACATTTTGATGTAGCACACCAGCAGGAGAAGTGACCGTGTAAAACTAGAACATAACATCTGCCATCTACACACCTGAAGAACCATGTACAGAACTGAGGAACCAGCAGTGATGGATTGTCAGGGAATTTCACTGAAATACTGCGCGATTCTGAAAGCTGAACTAGTTTTTATTTTTACCTTTATATGGTGATTTAACAGCTTTGCGACTTGTGCGTACTGCACATCTGCATGTGTCACTTTATTCCTAGCTCAATATGGCCTCTAATGGCATCATCGGATTGTTTATATCTGCAATGTGTCCTCTTCCGTTTAATGGGTTAAGTCGCCCATCCTTAATTCGGTCCATTAGTCCAGTCACAGGCAATCTTGGTGTACTTTCTGAGTGCAATTATAGAGGAACTGGATGCAGATGATTTTTAAACTACTTTTTTGCATACAGCAGACCTTATGTTTATTTTCATTCATTGAACTGGTTTATAAAAATCTGACTTCCTTATGTTTTGGGTTACATCATTAGAACCACTCTGTGTTTAAGGTGTATTTGTGTACGCTTTGTTACAGCATTAACTGCAAATGTGTTCTCAGTCTTACGTCATTTCTATTTCAGTTGACTATATCTGTTGTGCCTCTCACTATCTGGTACTTTGGCCAGTTCACAGGGAATTATGGGTAAAGAAATTAGAAGTAATTTTGCACAGTTGCGTACTGACAGCTTAATATCCAATGCGTTGTTGCACAAACTTGTCTCTCGCTTGCAAGAATAGCTTTCTCTTCCTGAATGTGTTCCACAGTTTTTTTTACCTATGCATGATACTATAGAACAATGAAACATTTGTGAGTGACTTTTCCTGGTTTATAAGTTTCCAGGTTGTCCATGTCAGTTATTTAAGTGCTAGAATTGTTGGTTTACTACAACCTTAAGCAATGCAAGAATATGTGTAACCTTTGAAGGTTCTTTAAAATGTGTTTTTCCATTACCACTGAAGTGCGGGCCACTGCTGAAACCAGACAGCTGTGAATAGAAATGTCTGCTGTAGAGTGAAATGCATTGCAGCTCAAGGATGGATGTATCTAGGGTGTGAGATCTACATCTACAGTTCTTAAGTGCTGCACACTGAGTCTTTACAGCTTAATAAACTTTCTTTCCCCGTATGTCATGTCTGGAGTATGTATGTTTATATTAGGACACAGATTTGATCTGTTATGGATCAGTCTTTCTCAAGTAGTCCAAAAATCGTGTGACTATTTTTATTTTATTTGTTTAACCACAGAAGCCATCTTTGTGTCATGGCTCTATGAATTTAAATTGTATAGATGTTTACCGAAAACTCTATATCTCGACTAAAATGTGCTGTTATGACAGAAGGCCACTATGGGTATTATGAAAATTAAAAACGGTTGTGCAACCTCCAAAGATGATTTTTACATATTAACTTTATCATGCATTCTATATATCATGGATCAGCGTTTCACGCTTTCTGACCAATGAATGATCTTCCAGTTGTTCATTTTTTGTTTTATATATATAAATATATAATAGTATACTGTAATAGTATATTTTAGAGCAGAGCAGACCATGAAAAAAATACTAGAAATTTCCATGTGTTTTAATATTTAATTCATTTCCATAATTTTTTACAGACTTTGAAATGATCGCAATAATTAAAGGGATACTCCACCCCAAAATGAAAATTTTGTCATTAATCACTTACCCCCATGTTGTTCCAAACCTGTAAAGCTTCGTTCATCTTCAGAACACAATTTAAGATATTCTGGATGAAAACCGGGAGGCTTGTGACTGTCCCATAGACTGCCAAATAAATAACAGTGTCAAGGTCCATAAAAGCTATGAACGTCGTCATCAGAATACTCCATCTGCCATCAGACTATAATCTGGGTTATATGAAGTGACGGGAACACTTTTTGTAAGCGAAGAAAACAAAAATAGTGACTTTATTCAACAGTTCCTTTGTCAACAGTCTCCTCTGTGTCTCTCCATATCACTGTATGCTCTTCTGTGTCATCCGCACCACAAGGATGCGCTGTTTCTTCATGTGTTTAGCTTCGATTTGAAAGAAAACAGCACATATTGGTGGCGCGGATGATACAGAAGAGCATATGGTGATATGGACTTTCATAACTTTTATGGACCTTGACACTGTTATTTATTTGGCAGTCTATGGGACAGTCACAGGCCTCCTGGTTTTCATCAAAAATATCTTAAATTGTGTTCTGAAGACGAACTGAGCTTTAACAGGTTTGGAACGACATGGGGGTAAGTGATTAATGACAAAATTTAAATTTTAGGGTGGAGTATATTGTATTTGTTTTAGTAATTTTTAAAAAAATATTTTCAGTTCAGTTCCTAATCTTCAGGTTTAAATCTAATAATGATATTTTGCTTTATTTCAATTTATTTTAATTAAAGAAAATGATTTATACGTTTTAGTAAATAATCCACAGCTCTATTCTATGCTGCTAAAGCATGTTTAAATTCTGACTGTCACTTTCCACATGACCGCTCTAAACCATTTTACTGAAGCTTCTGAGCTCTATTAATAATACATCAACTGAATCATTACATAAATGTGCATTTCCTAAGGACTGAAGAGAATCAGGATGAGAGTCAAACACAATCAGGTTGCCATTAAGCATTTAATAGATATAAACAACATAATTTACCATCTGTTTATTCATGTTAAAACCACTCTATGACCTTTGCTATGTACATACAGGTGCATTCACAGTAAAGGGATGACAGATGCATGTGAATGCTGGGATGCTGATGACTGCAGTGACGGTCCTGATGGGGATCAACTGTAAACTGTATGTGACATCAGTGGAGAGATGATGCTTTTTGCATTTGGTCTCGGCCAGCATTCAGTCATGCACTCTCTTGCCCTCTTTATACCACATATAATCAGTTTACACCTTAAAGCTCGAGTCAAACTACTACACACCATCCTGACGGCATGCACTCTCCCATATTTAGCTGGACTTTATAGCCATTTCTGCCTAATAAAAGCAGCCATAGTGCCTAGGATGAGATGAGGCACCTTACATGTCACGGTGATCTTCCATATAACACACAAAACATGTTCCCTGTATTTTGTATAAGGCATGAGAATGAAAGGAAAAGATACCAAATCTACACATTTTCAGATCAATCCCACTGTTTAAAAGAATAGTTCACCCAAAAATGAACATTTGCTGAACCTTTACTCATCCTCGGGTCATTAAAGTATTAGATGAGTTTGTTTCTTCATAGGAAATGTAGCATTACATCACTTGAATGGATCCTTTGCAGTGAATGGGTGCCGTCAGAATGAGAGTCCAAACAGCTGATTTAAAAACATCACAATAATCCACAAGTGCTTCTAACTGTCCAAAACAGTTCTAAGCAAGTAAGTAGGTGGATGTTGATGTGAGAGGACATCTGGGGGAGGTAAGCATTATTATGGATTATGAACTTGTATTTTGGCCAGACATGGCAGGTTTTTTTTTTTAGTTAAAAACGTCTTAATATTGGATTTGTTTCTTGCAAACATGCAGCTTTTCACTTCACATGACATTAATTGATGGACTGGAGTGGTGTAGATTACTTGTGCATTATTGTGATGTTTTTATCAGCTGTTTGGACTCTCATTCTGACGGCACCCATTCACTGCAGAGGATCCATTGGTGAACAAGTGATGTAATGCTACATTTCGCCAAATCTGTTCCCATACATAAACAAATTCATTAACATCTTGATGGCCTGAGTAAATCTTCAGCAAATATTCATATTTGGTTGAACTATTTCTTCAGTTTTATAGCTGCTGTCAGTCTTGTGTAATGATCCAGGTGGCGTTACAGCATCACAGATGTTTCTCACTCCACTTCACTAAGTCATAAACACATCGATGTCTTTGCACGTACATGCCGAGTCTCTTACTAGTCTGATTGTCTGAGGGGAGTCTCACTATAACTCAATCAAACTTATGACGGCTGATGGAGATCATTTAATGCGCCCTTGTAAAAACACCCAAAGGGCTGAGTTCCTGAAACTTGCCATGTTTTAAATTCACTATAGCACACAACACATATTATGCTTGAAGTTCCTCAAGTGATCAAGTGATATGAAGAAATTCTGCTGCTAGAATTGTGACACCGCAAGGCAAATTATATTTGATTAAAAAAATTCCTTTTTTATACTGCATTTATTCCTTTTAAATCCGTTTGATTCGAACGTGAAGCTATAACCCTGCTGAATCATATTTTAAAGTGTAACTCCATTAAAATGTTCAAATGAAAAAGATCAAGTTATTAAACGCAAACAAATAAATATAGATTTTACAAAAGAAATAAAAACCAATGTCCTATGCACAACAAACATCAATTTTCCGCAGCATTCAGATCGCAAAAAAAAGGTTTAGTCTTCTTTGAGTCATTAAACTAATGACAGAGGAGAAAACGAATCACACTGCATTGCTCTACAAGCTTTCATTCATCAAAAAGCTTCCGACACCCCGTGATGGTGTGATGTAATCGGATGTGAGTGAGGATGAGGGATTATGAATGTAGTGCCCACGCCGTCTGTTACCCTTCCCTCCAAACTGACTCTCCCGCTCGCCTCAACTACTAGTGAGGGTTTGTTCCCCCAGAGCTAGGGGGCGCTGTGCCCCCTCCACCCTCCCTCTGTCCATGGCCTATTCTCCCGTGTCCCAGAATGCAGTGCGCGCTTCCGCAGCCTTCCTCGTCATCCCCCTCGCTTTCCGAGGAAGACTCGCCGAACTGCCGAGGCTTCTCGTAAACACAGCAACCTGAACACATCAAAGCCATTGTAGAAGAACGTGAAAAACAAATAAATCGGAGGACGTTCTATTTCAAGAAACAAAGCATTCAATAGGCAGCTTTGAGCGGATGCAGATCATTTAAAAAGGTCAGCTATTTAAAATCTGGCCCAGATCTGCATGTCCTACACTATTTTCAAGTATGAAACAGATTCTAATTTTATACAAGAAATGAATATACACATTAAAGGGATACTCCACCCCAAAATGAAAATTTTGTCATTAATCACTTACCCCCATGTCGTTCGAAACCCGTAAAAGTTTTGTTCGTCTGCTGCGTATGTGCTTCTGTGTCCTCCGCGCCACAAGGATGAGCTGTTTCTATGTGTATTTAGCTTTGATTTGAAAGAAAACAGCACATTTTTGTGGCGCAGATGACACAGAAGAGCATAAGGTGATGTGGAGAGACACAGAGGAGACTGTTGACAAAGGAATTACTGAATAAAGTTGTTATTTTTGTTTTCTTCGCTTACAAAAAGTGTTCCCGTCACTTCATATAACCCAGAATACACATCTGATGGCAGATGGAGTATTCTGACGACGACTTTCATACCTTTTATGATCCTTGAATTCTAATTTACTTGGCAGTCTATGGGACAGTCACAGGCCTCCCGGTTTTCATCCAAAATATCTTAAATTGTGTTCCGAAGACAAACGGAGCTTTTGCAGGTTTGGAATGACATGGGGGTAAGTGATTAATGACAAAATTTTCATTTTGGGGTGGAGTATCCCTTTAAAAATCGATTCAGAGCAAGAACTCAAAACAAGACTCACACTTTGAAGACCTCCGGCCCAGATGCTCATTGTCCACCGTGTCACTAGACCACTCCACTTTCTTCTCCGTCTTCCTTTTCCTGAGCTTGATGGTCAGGCTTCTGCCCTCCTGAAAGCACACGAAGTGAATGAAGAATATTAGTGACATTAATAAATATTTTGACAGCTATGAATAACCATTAATAGTTATGATGATGACAACATTTATCACATCAACCATTGTTCTGGCTTTGTGTTAGTTACCACTGCAAAACCACAATAAATTAATATGGGATCTTACTATGTACTGCAACAAAATCTGCTAGACATACACCATGCATTCTTTAAATGACTGGAAAATACCATGCATGATGCTATATGGATAAGGTAATCATTTAATATTATGGTGTAACCATTTTATAACAATATTTTATTGGCCAAACATTATGAAGACAATAGTGTTCACAGTAATTGGGAAATGTAATTACCAAAAAAAAAAAAAAAACTTTAAATAAAATAAATGTATAAATAAAACACACACACACAAACACACACACACACACATATATATATATATATGTGTGTGTGTGTGTGTGTGTGTGTGTGTGTGTGTGTGTGTGTGTGTGTGTGTGTGTGTGTGTGTGAACATACTGTTATAGATTTTATTAACAATTTCATATTCTATTTTAATGTCCTTTCAAGTTTTAGTAGTTTTGTCAATTTTATCTATTTATTTATTTAAATGCCTGCACAGTTTTTTTTTTTAAGATTTTAGTATATCAAGTTAAACGAAAATTTACGTTTAAATGAAAATGATAAATGCTGTTTTAGAATTATAAGTTCTATAATTTTAGTTAACTATTACTATATAATTTTAGGTAACGCAAATGCGTATTTTCACCGGTTGTAGTTAGTTAACTGGAATAACACTAGTACTATCCCATGTACTTCTCCTGCTGTAAGTGTTGTAAAAGTGTGCGTATTTAAGCGCTGCAAAAAGCTTTCACAATTGTCTATCATTTTAATTTAACACTAACAACTGTAGTAACTAACCTGAAAACTGGTCACCAGGGTAAATATCTCTGGAGACTTACAGGTGGGTCTATGTTGTGATGCGGGTTAACTTGTGATCATAACCCGCTGAGAACACAATCCCTGATGAACATGCTGCTTACTAAACAGGCCTTGCGCTGGTATCTAACGTTAATCAGTCTATTAAACTACTCGGTATGATGTGCTAACCACTAAACGATCAGTTAATCGCAGAGCCGCTGGGCCGCTGCTTCACGGCTCTCGGTGCAGCTGTGGCTCGTGATGGTGTGCACGGTATCTAGGGCAGGGTACCTGCTGGGGCGGAGGCGGCGTGCCCGTCTGAACGGTCTCCGTTATCGTCTCACTCGATGTACCTTGCACCTCCGCCATGGCGCTGATCAAACCCCAATAACCCTTCCAGCGGCGCTCGGTCGCCTTCAGTCGACGGGAGTCTGCTCTCGGGTAAAGGATGTTAAATCAGTACGGCTGCAGCTCTCGGGACGTCGAGCTAGACGCTATATGAATCTGAGATTAATGCAGGAGATGAATTTGCGCCAGTCTAATCACTCCTTGAAGCGGACGCATTTGCGGACGGACCGGTTCCCGAAGTTGACTGTGTTTCAAAAACTAGTGAGCTGACTACCTAGTCAGGATTTTGAGACAACATAGTAGCGTTTGGAGTCAGCGATCTCGGAAAGCGCGACGCACCCTTGATGCACACCAATGCTGTCTAGATAGGCAGCTCCCTAGCTTTTGGCATGACGCCGCTGAGTGTTCCTTTAAAATCTTTCCGATAGGAACCAGCAGACGCGACGAGAACTTGCATAGCGTGAAGGACGCATAATCCAGTGAAATGTAACTTTGATCGTTTGCAGCTTTTTGATTTCACACTCATCTGTGTTTTTAATCAAAACATTTTAACTCGTATGGAATATTAGACCTTAAAATATTCTTGGGAAAAACCACTGCCGTGTCCGCAATATGTCTGCGCCCTGTGACAGCACACACTGAAGGTGCATCCTTTTAGACCATTTATGTGTCGTTTAATACGCAGCAGTTTTTCTGATTAAAAGATTAGATGTGTATACTGTAAAATATGCATGTCATTAAGTTATTATGTTACAATATTTCTAAAAACACGAACCTTCATTGACTGCTTTTAAGCATTGCCAAACACACTCGACTGTATTTGCACGATTGTTTCTTATTTTATTCATATTTTATGCACTGTTTTGTTATACTGTGGTTCTTAATGATTCTCCTATTCATGTTCTGTTGCATTTACATATGTCACTCCAAGCAGTGTTATTTTAGTACTATGTATATGTTAGAATGGTTATTAGTAATAATTTGATTTTTAAATCACTTTTGTATTAATAGTTTCAATTACATTTTAGTTAAAGTTAAGTTTTAGTCATTTTTATTTCTATATAACGTCTTAGGTTTTATAAGTTTAAGTATTTCAACTTAAACTTATTTCAGTTATTTGCCTGGAGAACATTTAAAAAAAAATTTAAGCACATGTACATTTTTTCTTTAAGCAACTGATATTTATTTAAAAAAAAATTAAGTATTTCTATCTATCCTTTTTTTTTTTTATGTGCAAGTTTCATAATAGTTTTAGTTTCAGTTAACAATTACAACACTTACTCCAAGGTAAACAAAAAATATCTTGGTACCATGGAGAAGAAAAAAATATATATTACTAAAATTTTCAAATGTGATGCACAAATGAAATAATTTAAAAAGTTTTATTAGATTATGTGTAACAGAAAAACTGTTGTTTGTCTTTTCAGGTTAGTTTCGGTCTGAAAGGCTCCAGATCTCAGGACATGTGGATGGCTGTGCATGTGGCGTCACCCAGAATCTGGAGCAGAGATCTTCAGAAGGCCTGGAGCACGTGGGGAAGCAGACTCTGCTCTCAGAGCTCATCTAGCACACAGCCGTCCCATCATCCCAGGACACAAGCGGAGAAAGCCAAACGCAGACAGGCGCGGGAGAAGGCCATACTCAGCAGTGTAGGTCATGCAGACTGTACATATCAAAATGGGTACCTAATGTTTCCTTTGGTTTAAACCCATAAAAGTCTTATGTCTTTAACCCTTGCAGGATGTTAATGATCCTGGACTTCTCTGGTCAGATAAAGAGAAAATAACATACACTGCTGCACTCGTACCTGGAGAGAAGAAAGGTGACCGAGTGGTTTTCCTCTTCCTGTTTTGTCTGGTGTTGCTGTCCATTGATGCGCTGGGTTTTTTCTTTGTGTCTGACTAATGCAGTTAATATAGATGTTTATTGCTATCATCCAAATGTCCTCTATTTTAGACACCACTCTGCCCTTCCCACAGTCCTACAGCCCGGAATATGTGGAGTTTGGCTGGTATCAGTGGTGGGAGAAACAGGGATTCTTCAGTCCTGAGCAGCACGTATGTGAACAGTTGCAGCTTGATATAAGTTGTCTTCCTCAATAATATATCAATCCAAAAAAAGATGCTGCTTCCATTTCAACATGACTGAACTAAACAAAAAAATAAATAAAGAAATAAATTAATATATAAATACACCATCGGTCAAAAGTTTGGGTTCGGTACTATATATATATATATATATATATATATTTTATTTATTTTTTATTTTTTTAAGAATGAATACTTTTATTAAGCAAGGATGCATTAAATTGGTCTAAAGTGAAAGTAAAGACATTTCTAATTACAAAGGATTTCTATTTTAAATAAATGCTGTTCTTTTGAACTTTCTATTCATCGAAGAATCCTGAAAAAATACATCTCACAGTTTCAACAAACATATTAAGCAACACAGCTGTTTTTTCTTTCAAAAACAAGAAGTGTTTTTGAGCATCAAATCAGTATATTATTATGATTTCTGAAGGATCATGTGACACTGAAGACTGGAGTAATGATGCTGAAAAGTCAGCTTTGCATCACAGGAATAAATTATATTTGAAAATATTTGCATCACAGGAATAATTATTTTAAATTGCAGTAATACTTGTATGTGTATGTATATATATATATATATATATATATATATATATATATATATATATATATATATATATATATATATATATATATATATATATATATATATATATAAATTAATTGTCTTTTTTTAACCCTGTTTTAAACCTTCTTCCTCAGAGTAAACAGCCCCATGCGGTTGATAAATATTTCTCCTTCTGTATTCCTCCGCCGAATGTGACCGGCACTTTACATCTTGGACATGCGCTGACTGTAGCTATAGAAGATGCTTTGGCTCGCTGGTACCATTTTAATAAACTCTTTGATTATAACTCTGTAACATTACATGCCTCAGCAATACATGTATAAAATATCTCTATAAATAGACTCTTATTCCAACCTAGATGATATGACCATTTCATCAAATAATTGTTTCAGGCGACGGATGCAGGGCTGCAAGGTGCTGTGGGTTCCCGGCTGCGACCATGCTGGCATTGCAACACAGGTATCCCAGCTCTTTATCTCTGCTAAAGGGTCAAATAGGAGGCCTAGCTGTCAGTTTCTGTTGGGAGTGATCTGTGATGTGTCTGTGTGTGTGATAGTCGGTGGTTGAGAGGAAGCTGATGAGGGAGCAGGGGAAGTGCAGACGGGACTACAGCAGAGAGGAGTTCCTCAAACAGGTCTGGAGATGGAAAGATGAGTAAGTCTCTGTCTGTCTTTGCTGTCCTTGTTTCCAGAGCCTTGTAGTTGTTTAGGAACTATATATGCTACTAGTGCATCTGTTATGTTATTATATGTGACCCTGGAGCACAAAAACAGTCTTAAGTCTCTGGGGTATATTTGTAGCAATAGCCAAAAATACATTGTATGGGTCAAAATTATCGATTTTTATTTTATGCCAAAAATCATTAGGATATTAAGTAAAGATCATGTTCCATTAAGATATTTTGTAAATTTCCTACTTTAAATATATCAAAACTTATTTTTTGATTAGTAATATGCATTGCTAAGAACTTCATTTGGACAACTTAAAAGGCAATTTTCTCAGTATTTGAGAATATAAGTTTTTTCAATATAAGTTTTTTGCACCATCAGATTCCAGATATTCATATAGTTGTATCTCGACCAAATGTTGTCCTATCCTAACAAACCATACATCAATGGAAAGCTTATTTATTCATCTTTTAGATGACGTATACATCTTAATTTCAAAAAATTGACCCTTATGACTTTCTGTTTTTAATTCAACTCAAGTGTTTGCCTTTCTGTTGTTTTAATGATTTATTTATTTTTCAGGAAGGGGGATGAGATTTATCATCAGCTGAGAAAACTTGGTGCGTCTCTTGACTGGAACAGAGCCTGTTTTACAATGGATCCGGTAATAAAAAAAAAAAAAAAAAAAAAAAGAAGTAGTTTTTCTCAGTTTTCTCATCAGCTGTTTGGACTAGCGTTCTTCTGTGATATTCACAGTGTTCCTGCAGTATGCAGTGTGTATACTGTGCACAGTATGCATTTTCTCTGTATGAACAAGATATGTAATTAATGCATCCCACAATGCAATTCACCTCAACCTGACCATCTCTTCTTAAAAAAAAAAAAAAAAGGGTTAATTTTTATTATGTAAATAACACACATTCAGTTCATACTGAAGTTTATTTTTTAATAAACCTTTTTTGGACACATAATTACATGTTAATTGCATTTAAATGAAAATATATTCAAGTTTATTCAAAATGAATATAAAAAGTAGTCAGCTGAAATTTATAGTGCTTTTTTTTTGTACTTGAAATATGATTAAAGTGTAACTGTCAGTTGTATTGAAACATATGTTATGTATTTTTAGATATATTTGTAATTACACAATTGTAATGATGAAGTTGCAATTTAGTGCAAATATACTAAAAACTTTAAATGTAATATTGAATAACACACTACAGTTAGTGCTTTACGTGTGCTTTAGTATGTTAGTCAATAACAATAAGTGTACTTCTGAAAGCACGACAGATTGTTACAATTTAAAAAGTACTTCAAAGTAAAACATTTAATTTGACATTTTTAAAGTGCACTTTGTTAAGAAACCTAGTCATGAAATTGTGTGCTCTCTAATCACACTCAAGTGGGCTTTTATTTCAGGAATATTATAATATCTGCAATTTTTTTTTTAAACATGCTTTTAGGATTTGAAGTACACTACAAGTGCACATTCAATAAAATTAAGTACTTTTTTCATAAAGAGGTTCCATTCAACAAACAACTAAATCTCCTTTTTTTTTCTAAATCTATTTTAAACATGCACAATTATTGTCTATATTTTTTTCTTCACCTCTTTTTCTCTGTAGGGTTTCAGCAGTGCTGTGACAGAGGCCTTCGTCAGGCTGTGTGACTCTGGGCTCATCTATCGCTCTGAAGCTCTGGTCAACTGGAGCTGTGCGTTAGAGTCGGCCATCTCAGACATAGAGGTACATCACTGAGCTGGTCCATGTGGAACAACCGGGCCACAGACTAACTCATGATTTGATGTGTTCAGGTGGACTCAAAGGAGCTGTCTGGCAGGACTCTTCTGTCTGTTCCCGGTTATCAGCAGAAAGTGGAGTTCGGGATCATGCTTACATTTGCTTATCCACTGGAGGGACAGCGTGAGTGGACTTTTCAGTTCGCTCTGTTTCTCAAGATGTTGTTTAACCTTTTTTGTTATTTTTTTTTCAGAAGGAGAGGTTGCAGTTTCAACCACGCGTCCAGAGACGATGCTGGGAGACGTGGCCATTGCTGTTCATCCCGATGACCCTCGATATAAAGTAACGCTACATTGGTTTTATTAGATGTATTGTTTGTAGTCTGCTCTGTGCTTACGATATGACTTGACATGACTGTACTTGTGTTCGAATAGGATATAACTCTACTACTCATCTACATTTGATAAATCAAGAACCTAGAACATTTTCAAGTTACAACCAGAGCTGTAGTTCTAGCACTTTTCTCCACCATGTTTATCTCAGGACCTTCATGGCAAACACTGCAGGCATCCATTCACTGAGCGCTTATTGCCCATCATCACTGACTCAATGGTGGATGTGACATTTGGCACAGGTATGCCATTTATTAATGCATGATGAATTGTATTTGTTGGAAATAACTGTATCTTTTTTTGTTGTAAAAATGTTAAATTGCAATTAGTGTACTTTTACACTGCAAGCCAGTGTTCCATTATTTTTCTTTTTGTGAGGCTGTTCATATGAACCTGTGACACTGGTCTAAATTTGTGATCCTATATTTGTATTTGAATAGTTAATAAATGTATATTTAAATGAAAATGTATATTAAATATATATTTTCTATAAGTTTAATGAACATTGAGTTAATATAATGTATTATTGAAGTACAAATTGGACAAAGTTTGATCTGACCGTTCAGAAATCAGTTAAGAATGCAGCCTTATCGTGCATCACATTTATTAATGTTCAGCGGCGAAATCCAGTCATTGCAACTGGAATTCATGACCAGGAATATTGTGTGAGGAGATTCGGCACTGATTTAAAGTTGGTCAGAAAGCTTTAAAATGTGTAGTCAAAGTTGAAAGTGACTTCTGTGTGAGTTGTGATTCATACATCACCACACTATTGGCAGTATTTTTTTGCTTGTGAAATTTGTGACTGCACCTTTAGTCTCAGCTCCTGACTTTCCACTGTGCCTTCACAGGTGCTGTGAAAGTGACACCAGCTCATGACCACACTGACTTCCTGCTCTCTCAGAGACATTCACTCCCTCGCCTCGCTGTGATTGGAGGAGATGGGACCATGACTTCAGACTGCGGCCAGTGGCTAGAGGTACAGAGATTCTTTAAGGTGTGACCTCAGTGGGATTATCACATAACCATTATTACATTACTGATCATGTGATCATTTGGGATGGCAGCAATTATTGTGCACTTTAGTGTTTAGATTCATTTTATTATAACTTCACCTTTCACAGTCAAGGTTTAATCTGACCACCATAACCTGTAAAAACTCATTAGGAAAACTGATCTCATGTTTAAAGAAAATCAAGGATATCTATATTCTACTTCTGGTAGAATTTTTTTAACATCAGTGATTTCATTTAGTGATTGAAAAGGAGTGTACCCCTAAAAACATTGACTTGAGACTTTTTTCTAATTGTAGCAAGGATACAGAACTTAATACTTAAGGCCTGTTTAATAACTAAATTAGCATCCAGTGCAGCATGCAGTTTTATCGTCTGTCCCTTTAAATGCTCAAGCTCTTTAAAGTTGGGTGGATTCTGATTGGCTGTCATTGTTTTTATAATTCATCATCTGGAAAAACAAAATTCTGAAAGTGATTTCAACTGTATATTTACTCTGTGTTATGTTATAGCTGTGGTGTGGATTTCCATATTCTCAGAATAGAGTTACAATGATTATTAAAACTTTAGATTTATAGCTGTAGCTATAGGCCTATAGTTATCGTCCTTGATCTGAACAGGCCTTTAGATCTCAACACTGATCTGTATTATTAACATTCGGTTTGAGTGGCTCTGAGAGAAACATTTCTCAGTCTTCTAGCATGCTGCAAAGACTTTTAAATACAAAAGAAACTGCTATATTTCAAGGAATGTTATTATGGATATTCTGCATGTAATGTTTTTGTCTCTTAGGGTGTTAAGCGATTTGATGCCAGGGAACGTGTAATTACTGCACTGATGGAGAGGAAGCTGTTCAGAGGAAAGAAGGAGCATCCCATGTCATTACCAATCTGCAGGTAAAGCCATGTATATCAGAACACCTGCAGTAAACCGTTCCTCATCTTCTCATTTCAGGAAGACTACAGGCTGCTGTATTTCACTACATTTTTGAGGTCCTCTCAGACATTTCTGTCATGTTCTTTCAACTAAAAAATACCAGTAGTCTTTGACCTTTTGTCCTATCTTGATTTTATTCCTCCCACATAGTCGTTCTGGAGATGTCACTGAACCGCTGCTGAAGAAACAGTGGTTCGTGCGCTGTCAGGAAATGGGCAGAAAAGCAGTTCAAGTGAGTGAGCGTGCTTTAAATGTGTGGTTGCATCAGGTAGAAATTATGCCGATGTGCTAAACCACACAGTATGTGGGACGGATGCAACTTTTCAACTCTTAGCTTAGAAATAAATCTTATTTATATACTGCTTATAGTTATATCACTTGAAATTATTTCAGGATTGATAATATTTAGTGAATGTTTCTTGAGCAGCAGATCAGCATATTAGAATGATTTCTCAAAGATCATGTGACACTGAAGACTGGAGTAATGATGCAGCTTTGATCACAGGAATAAATTACATTTCAGTTTTATTGCAATGAAAAACTTGTTTTAAATTGTAAAAAAAAAAAAAATAACACTATTACTGTTTTGCTGTATGTTTGAGCCTTGGTGAGCTTAAGAGACTTCTTTCAAAATCATTAATAAAATCTTACCAACCCCAAACATTTGAATGGTATTGCATATCAAACATGCATGCACATCTACAGTAAATGGTTAAATTAATGTCTTCATGTTTCGTTGACATGCATGTGTGTTATTAACTGTATCTGTCAATACTCCCTCGAGCAACAGCAAATGTGCGGCTCATCAAGCGCTTTACTGGAAAACATATTCCTGTTACTCGTCGATGATAATGGACAAACTGTTAATTAACTCTTGTAATTTCATTATTCTGTTTAATGATTCCCACATGAAAAAATCATATTATACTACGATACACTACAGTTTACTGTAGGAAAAACTAAATTATACTACAGTATTTATTACAGATTATCAGTTCATTATAGTTAATACTACAGTATGCTGCAGCATTCATTAACAAAGTGTTTAATAAATACTATAATATATACTGTATAATACACTTTACTATAGTATGGTTCAAAAACACTGTAGTATTTTTTCATGTGGGTTTTGTTAGCTCACATATTGACAAGCATGTTAATGCTCTTTTTAGGCAGTGGACGAAGGAGATCTACAGATAATTCCTCACTTTTACACAAAAATGTGGAAGAGCTGGCTGTCCAACATCAGGTTAGCCTTATTATTTATTTTTATTTGTGCAAGGCTGTATTTTTCGTGATTTAGGGTCATGTGCATGTCTTTTTGTGTCTGTTTGACCAATTCCACACTTTTGTTAATATTCTTTCCGTTACATGTTTGAATAAGATTTTATGTCATGTGTATCTCCACCTTGCAGCGATTGGTGTATTTCCAGACAGCTTTGGTGGGGTCATCAGATACCAGCCTATCGAGTGACACTGGAAAACTCAAAGGACACAGAAGAGGTGTTGCACTATCATGAAATCTATATTTGTAGCCTTAATGTACCTGCTACAGCATAATGTGTTTATGAATTGAGCCTGATCATATTGGGTGAGGCTTTGACTGAAGCGTTGACGGTTCTTGGCTGTGTCTGGAGCAGGAGCAGTGGGTTTGGGGCAGAAGTGCTGCAGAGGCCAGACAACGTGCCGCTGTGAAGTTTGGAGTGAATCCTGATGCCATCACACTCACACAGGGTGAGAGTTCACATCATTCACACTTCTGTTTCAATGATCAATACTCATAATCTACACTACACTACACATTGGTGGGGTTGTTGGGTTTGAGGGGGGTTAAAGTAGCCTCCAAAGTAGTGCAATGAACATATCCCAAATATCAAAACTCAAAATATATCATTTCCATACCTAAAATACATATTTTACACCGTTATGCAGATCATAAACACAGCTAAAAGGCTTTCGCTGGCCATCCCTCACAAAACTTAATATCTACCATAGTTTTATCATAGGCTGAATGCAAAATGTTTCAATACAAGCATTTCAGTCAAATGTAATTTATGCAATATTTCAAACCTTCAACCCACGGGAGAAAATCAACCCTCTGCAACAGTTTAAAATCACCTCAATTCAGTGCAAAAAAATATGGACTTGGCAACCCTGCATGGCTGCATCCAACACGAGCTGCATCCAAAGTGATTTAAATACTCCGCATATTGATAGCGGCTCTCTGATGCGCGAAAATTATATCCAATATTTAATGTTCGTGAGAGCAGTGCTCAGGGCTTTAATATAAAAACGCACACAATCAATGACGACTGAAGCAAAAGCTGAATCCCGGAAATTTAGAAATCCTGGCCAGACACAGTTTTTTAGGTCCAAAAAGAGGACATATAGTCACCCTAGATTCTGAAGTTCAATGAAGTGCATCCATCCATCATAAAAAGTACTCCACACAGCACAGGGGGTTAATAAAGGCCTTCTGAAGCAAATAGATGTGTTTGTGTTCGAAAAATATCCAAATTTAAAACTTTTTTTAAACTGTGATCACTAGCTTCTGCTAACTGTCGTACTCATGTTTATGAGAGAATGGGTTTCCAGCGGATGACATAGGACACAGACATAGCGTAAACTCCGTTGAGAATATGCTAGTCTCACAAGAACAAAGTTTTGTTTACAGCATATATCAGGCTTATTTCGAAATCCTTGGACATTTTTCTTAAAAAATTCTTGTTTTACACTTCTGTTTTGTGAACAGCGCTTCTGCGTTCATCACTTCTCACTGAAGCTTACGATATGCCTATGTACTTCAGTTAGTGGAAGCTAGAGATTACAGTTGATGACATTTTAAATATGTATATTTTTTTACATTTATTAAACCCCCGCAGCCATGTGGAGCACATTTTAAGATGGATGGGCGCTCTTTTTTTTTTTTTTTTTTTTTTTTTTTTTTTGTGCTTCAAAATCTTGATCACCATTCACTGCCATTATAAAGCTTGGAAGAGCCAGGACATTTTTAAATATAACTATGATTGCTTTTGTCTGAAAGAAAAAAGGGTTGGTAAATCATGGAGTCATTTCCAATTTTTGGGTGAACTTTCCCTTTGTTTCCTGTGATGAAAAGCTGAAATATCAGCATCATTACTCCAGTCTTCAGTGCCACATGATCCTTCAGAAATCAGTCTAATATGCTGATTTGCTGCTCAAATTATTAAATATAAAATTATTTTATTTGGGGTTCAAGCGCGTAATGCTGAAGGGGTTCAAGCGTGTAGCACTGGAACCCTATTGTAATTTTCACATAAAACTGATCATGCAGACCAAACCTTAAGTTGTAGAGACTTTAAACACTTGGAGGGATAGTAGTACTCACCCCACCTACAACGTGACTGAGGCTCGCCCCAATCGACCTGATGGGGGCGCTACAGCGATCGAAAGTACAAAATCATTCATAACTCCTAAACTGTCATTCGCAGGCTCAAGTGTCGTAGGTCATTATAATCCTTCATGCGGGTATTTTCGGGTATTTCGCATTTTTTGAAAAGCCTACTTTTGCGAACTAGTCCTAGGTTTTAACCAGATCGGAACCAAATGTAAGCGCTCAAGCTGAAGTCACAGAGGGGAATAAAACATAAAAATGGCTATAACTAGGCAACCATTTGTCCTATTAACATGAAAATGGCTGTGCACGGTCTTGGTCCAAAGTGCCACAAGGGTCTATGGGGACATTTGCGTATCTCCAAAAAAACATGGTCGCCATTGGCCGATGAAGTTTGAGCACCTATTAGACAAGGTTAACAGAGGCCAATCGGAATGAAACTGGGGGGCGGTCTCACTTTTTTTTTTTTAGGGTATAAACAATTGTACATTGAGTGGTTTTCTGCACATATACGCAATATTTTACCCTTTGGGAAGCAATAATGGGTCCTTTAGAAGTGGGGTCTGTCCAAATATACCCAAAAGCCTGTAAAGTCTAAATGAAAAACTTCATGAAACCAGGTGAGCACATGCAACAGGTGATTCTTAACAAGCATGCAAAGTTTTAGGGAGATCGGACCACAGCTGGCACTATAAAAGTCATAAATGTTATAAAAAGATCATATTTCTATGGTAAATTGTCTAGATTTGCCAAAAATGTTTTTTAAATAATTTATTTAGGTGGTTACTTGCTTGCTAAATAATATGTAATGTCTTTTTCCTTATGTGCGTAAATGTGCAAAGTGCTCAAACCCTGGTAATCGCTGCTTGGAGCTATATTTATTATTATTATTATCAATGTGGACAACAGTTTTGTTTTCTGTGATACTGTACAGTCTTGAAACATTATAAAAGTCTTTACTGTCACTTTTATTTAATTTAATACATCCTTGCTGAATAAAATTTCTTTCCACAAAAAATTGTACTGATTGCAAAACCTTTTAAATAGTAGTGTATAATTTAATATATTTTTCTTTCAAAGAAAGATCTTGTACATAAAACAGAGGTGAATGTTGGCCACTTACTGTCACCAAAATTACCATTTTATATAAATTACCAAAATTATACAGACCTTTGACAGCTTTGTGTGTAAAAATCTTTGTGTGCAGCTAATAATGACTCCTATCGAATATTCAAAATCAAATCACATGCATGAAATTTGAGTGTTCAATGAATAAAAACTTAAAGTTGGTTGGTTCTTCACACAAAGCTGTTATATGTTTTCAGAATGTATAGAATAGAATATACTTTATTGACCCGTTTTAGGGAAATTTGCCTTGGATTTCAAATGACACGACCAACTTATCAATTGGTTTAATAGCGACTCACGTAAAGACATCACATAGTTCAATATACAAAAATGAAAATATATCCAAAAAGTCTCAAAAAGTTAAGAATTCTCTGTTAAATAATGAAGAAGACGTGAAATATAATAATTTGGGCTGCTCTTATGATACTTTTATGGCACTTTTTTATCATTTTGTCTTAACCGCCCCTGGTGACTATTTATTATTAATAATAATCAGAGAAGAAAACCAATTTTAGCAAGTTATGTAGATCAATAATTCAAGCTGTTCACGGTAGCACTGAATTCTGCCTTTTTTTTATGTTTGTTTCAGACCCAGATGTGCTTGATACTTGGTTCTCTTCTGGTCTCTTCCCCTTCGCAATGCTCGGCTGGCCTCAGCAGGTTCTTCATTTTTAAAATCCATTTTTCTTTCAACATCATAAACTCATAAAAGAAACCAGACAAAAAAGCAATAGAGAAAGTCTAGTGTATTGACATATTACATGAACCTGCTTTGATCTCACTCTCTTTCCTCAGACAGAAGACTTGAAACAGTTCTACCCCAATTCCATTCTGGAAACAGGAAGTGACCTCATCTTCTTCTGGGTGGCCAGGATGGTGATGCTGGGCAGAGAGTTGACCGGCCAGCTGCCCTTTAAACAGGTTGGGTCGATGGCTTCTTGCTGAGCTCATAACTCTAAATGCAATATCGTGAGGTTGGCAGGAACTGAAAATCTATATTGTGTTGTGCGTCATATACCAAATGAATACAAAATGTCGCTGAGAAATGCTACCGTCTGTTTTGCCCTCAAAATGTCTCTGTTTTGTGCTGCTCTGACTCTTTTATTGCTCTTTCTCTCTCTGCTCTGTCACTGTCTCAAACAGGTGCTCTTTCACTCTCTGGTGAGAGATAAATATGGGCGGAAGATGAGTAAATCTTTAGGAAACGTCATTGACCCTCTTGATGTCATCTCAGGGGTTTCTTTGGAGGTACAGACACATTCGTACCCTCAGACTTAAGACCTGTTCCAACAGAGTACAAAACATGAAGATACCATGAAATTGATGTGGTTTTGACATATTTAGGGCCTGAGGAGCCTCTTGGAATTGCTCTGTTTATTTTACTATTGAAACTAGATCATTGGGGTGGGGCCAGTCAATGGTGGGGAAGCCCAACACATATGGACCAATATTAGAGATAATTGTTGATATTGAATATTTAATTGTGCACAGACTATACTTTTACATTTATCTTACATTTGCCGTCATCTAACACTCACTTAAAGTTCATCTTTACAAATACTTAAATACTTGACTTAATACTTAAATATTCTAATATAAGTGCAAAGCTAAGAATTTATATAGATTTTTAATATTGTATATAAAGTTGCGATTATTAATTTAATTTGTAGCAAACAAATTATTTTAGTCTTTAGTTGTTATTTTATTTTATTTATTTAGTTTTAGAAAAAATACTATAGAATTTTGATATCAGCTCTTTATTGTTTATGGCCCCTGAAAATAATTATTGACTTGACACATTCACCAGAAATTAATATTAGTACATTGCTAATTAATACACATGGACTCAAAGCCTTAAAACTCCCATTTAACAGAGAAATCTTTTTACATTCAACTTTTATTAATGATAGCCTATAGATTTTGTCGACCAGTTTTGTTATTATTAGCTAAAACTATTAATAATAATTTTTGTTCATTAAAATAAAGCTGAAATGAAAAAAATATATATATAAATATTTAATGAAAACATAAAAATAAGTAGAAATGTTGCCTTGGCAACTAATTAAAATAAAATGAGTTTAAAATGAAGTACTAAAATGACAAAATTAAATTAAATTAAATCCTAAATAGAAATATGAAAAAAAATAAAAATCATAAAGTTACAAAAACTTTCAAATTAAAATAGAAACTGATAGTTTAAAAACAAAATCTAAATATTAATAAGTACTACACAAGTGTATATAAAATAACACTGGAATATATTTGGGGAAAATGTTTTTTATACACTTCTGTAGTTTGACACCATTAGACTAACATTAGAGGTTTCAAAACTTTATCCTTTCTATGCCTGTTCTTTTTTTTTTTTTTTTTACTCCATTCCCTTTTTAGTTCCTACGAATACTAAATCCTCAGTACATTAATAAAAGAAATAATTCAGACATATTAATGAATATAACAAGCCTTTGTACAGCTGGCGATGAACATCTATCAGTCAGACGTCTTCCTCCAGGCCTCAGGGCAGAACTGACTCCACTCCATCTGAAAGCACAGCGATCCGTGCTGAAATCTGAATATAAGAAACGGCTAATCTTCTATCAATGACTTCATCTTCTCGTCTTCATCTTCTTCATTCGGTTTAATCTCTGTAGAGACTTCAAGAGAAAGTCAGAGAAGGAAACTTGGATCCAAAGGAGAGTGTTGTTGCCATGGAAGCACAGGTCAGCACCAGGTTCGCTTCATTCCAGTGATCCAGTTGTTTCCAAATGAGTAAGTTCACCTCATTTCCCGTGTCCTTCCTGCAGAAGAAAGATTTCCCCAAAGGGATTCCTGAGTGCGGGACAGACGCTTTGAGGTTCGCGCTCTGCTCTTATAAAGCCCAGGGTAAGTCACCCTCATTAGAGAGTGCTGTAATCAAACCTTACCATCAGCTTTACCCAGAGTTCCTCACTCCCTCTGCTGACGTTTTCCTCAAACCCTGTCTCAGGAGAGGACATCAGCCTGTCTGTGTCACACGTGCTGAGCTGTAGACATTTCTGTAATAAGATGTGGCAGACCGTGCGCTTCACCCTCGCCACGCTGCATGATGCAAGTTTACCGACATCATTAGCAGAGGTAGGGCAGCCAATATATCTTCATTAAATCAATAAAACAACCCAGAAGAATGCTGCTCGCTGGGTGAGACAGTGTGAGAGCTGATCTGCATGATGCCCACATGATTTAATGATCTTCCCCCTCAGTCCTGCATCTGGATTGAAATGAAGTACACACTTTATCTTGTGCTGTATTTTGTCTTGCATTGGCTCTATGCTCTTTCACGTTCGCTTTTGTTTGGTGTAATGAGACTAAATCATAAAAGAAGGGGAAGAGTGCCAGTGCAAATGGAAATCAGTTTAAAGGGTGAAGTCTCAGTTCTTCACTGAGATTATTCCCATCAGTTGATAACTGTGTTTGCTCCCTTAGTTTCACAGTGTGCTTGTGTCAGATATACTGGCAGCATGCTTCAAATGTTTTGAAGGGAATATTGAGGAAGAAATATATGTACAATATATTTAAAAAAATGATCAATAATTATATTTTTTAAATATGAAATGTTTTATGAAATAATTATTTAATTTCAGCAGTTTGCTCTATGCCATATTAGTTGTGATTTTTTTTTTTTTTTTTTATGTATGCACTGTCATTCAAAGGTTTAGGAATTTAAGAAATTAATATTTAGCTTCGACACATTAAATGGATCAGAAGTGACAGAAAATACATTTATGATGTTACAAAATATTTAGTTTTCAAAGGAATGCTGTTCTTTTGAACTTTCTATTCATCAAAGAATCCTAAAAAAAAAACTATATCACCGTTTTCACAAAAACAGCACAACATTAATAATACTAATAATAATAAATGTTTTTGTTTTTTGAGAAGCAAATCAGCATATCAGAATTGCATGATTTGTATAATTTGAAACTGTTTTTTGGATTTTTGGTGTGAATGTTTTAGTTTTGAATAAATGAAATAAATTATATTTTAAAATATATTCAAATGGAAAATCATTATTTTAAACTGTAATATTATTTCACAATATTACTGTTTTAACATTTAGACAAACTGTATAACTATTAGTCACATTTCTCTCTAAACAGAAGCATTGAAAAAACACATAACAAAATAATATTTATTTTAAGAACCTGGGTTGCCAGATCTGTGTAAGAAAACTAACTCAGTTGCCAGTCAAAACTACACTCTAAAAAAATCTGTAAAAATAGGGCACAATATACTGTATAATTTGAAGGAATTTTTCCATATTTGTTTTTTACAGGTGTTTTAACAGTATTTTGAAATTTACGCTTCATGATGATGAGCTGCCAGTACTTTTTCTGTTATTTTACGCATTTATTTTTTACAGTGTAGCCCAAATATCAGTTTTAAAGATTAAAAAAAGTTTCAGTGGTTAAAACTGTGGACTTGGCAACCCTGCACAGACCAGATGTTTGAGGGGATCCCTTCGCATTATTATAAGTCTGTACCATCAGAATGATTTTGAAACTGATATTTAAACTTGCATACAGTTGCTCTAATGTACATCTGACTTTGTCTCTCAGACCTATCCTCTGTCCAGCATGGACCGGTGGATCTGTTGGCGTCTGTACAGCACGGTTCAGCAGTGTGAGAGGGGTTTCCAGAGCTACGAGCTCCACACGGTCACGTCTGCACTGCACTCTTTCTGGCTCCACAGTCTGTGTGATGTCTATCTGGTGAGTATGATCTGTCATGATGCTGGTGGATCTTCCAGTCACTGACTGACGCACTGTCGTCTTCAGGAAAGCATCAAGCCCGTGTTGAAAGGTGAAGGCTCTGGTTGTGAGGAACAGAGAGATCGAGAAAAGCAGGTGGCCGTCTCTGTGTTGTATCACTGCGTGTCCATCTCTCTCACGCTTCTCTCGCCCATTATGCCTTTCCTCACGGAGGAGCTGTGGCAGAGACTCCTGCCTTATGCTGACTCTGACGGGACGTCCCGCAGCCTGTGTGTGCAGCCCTACCCAAAGACCTCACAGCTGGTCAGAAACAAAACCAGACACTACCAGATAACATGCAGCTCGATTTTCATCACAAAACAACTATTTTTTCATCTCCTCCTTCTCCTCAGGAGCACTGGTGTTTTCCTAAGGAGGAGGCCGACTTCTCTTTGGTACAGGAAGTGGTCAGAGTGGCGAGGTTACTGAGGGCCCAGTGCCAGCTGACGAAGGAAAGACCTGACTGTGAGAGAACCTCAAGTTTTTGTTGACTTGTTGACTTGAGCTAATGTTTTGGATATTGGTTGTGTTTGCTAAGGCATGTATCACTACTATAATAGCTCATACTTGCAGTGTTTAGTGTTGCAGTGTTTAAATATTATTTATATACAGTACTATTATATTAATAATTTGAATTGGCTTTTTATATTTATATATTTTCAGTCAGGAATGTTAAATATAACATAAACATTTTTGTAAAAAAAAAAAAAAACTTATTTCAGCTTTCCAATGGAAATATTTCTTGTTTTCATTTAGTTTAACAAGATGTACTAAAAACATTAAATTAAATTTAAAATTTCTTTCTAAATTCTTTCATTATAATTAATAAAATTAAATAATTATTAAACTGATAAACTAACTTATACAAATACTTTAATAAAGCATTAAATCTACATTAAAAAAAATCTATATATTTTTTTTTAAAAAAAGCTAACAGAAATGGCAACACACAACAAAATTATATATAAAAAAAAATTCATTTTTTTTTTTAAATTTCAAAAAATATTTATTGTGCTCTTCTCGTTTTATTTGTTTTAATATATATATTTAATTTTTAACAAATATTTCTGTTTGGCTAATTTATTTTTATTTTCGTGTTAGTTTTAACAGTTTTAGTACTTCAACTTAAAACATTTATTTTATTTTTTTCCCCCTTATTTTTTTTTACTTTTCTAAGTTTAGGTTTTAATTTAATACTTATATTTAAGATTATTTCCGCTTTATTGCAATGAATAAAAATCACTTTTTACAGTTTAAACACTGATACTTGGTGTTTGAATTATTGTTTCACAACATTTGTGCAACAGCCATGAATGATACTTTGAATTGTGCAGCTTGATGAGGGGTTTGCAATTATTAAGCAATCAGGCTGGATTCTGCCTACCACACAATAAAACGTGAAAAAAAGTCTATAGACACAACCGTCTCGGGTCATATCTTCACTGTAAAAACAGATTTTTCAAAGTTGTAAACAAAAAAAAAAACATTTCCATTTCCTTTGTAATTAAATGTGAAAATTACTAACAATTTCTGAGTAAAAATTCTACAACAAATGTTTGGCGACTTGGGCATGTAAGAAACCACCTAGCCCCTAACAACCACCCCGAACACCTTAGCAACCACACAGAAGACCCTGGAAAGCTTCTGTGAAAGAAATTTCCTTTTGGTGCAGTTATGATAGTAGCACATGTATATAGTAGTTGAAATCTTTCGTCATGTGACGTCATGTAATGGTTGTGTTGCTGTAGTGTGGGCGGTGTGTGCACCAGATCAGGCTGAGACTCTTCTGCGCTTCAGATCAGCCGTCTGCACGCTGGGCCGGATCTCAGCGCTTCATCTACACTGTCCAGAGGCAGGTTTCTCCGACTCTCCTCCTCCACCTAAGGCCAGTGCTGTAGGGGTGGTGGATCACTCCATCTGCTTACATCTCAGCGTTCAGGTAATGCAGAGTAAGAGTCTCCTTTCTTCAGTAACGACATGTCTATATATATAGACTGCTGATGACTCTTTCTCTCTCCGTCAACAAACAGAATGGTATTAATGCTGACAAACAGAGAGCTCTCCTCTCTCAGCGCAGAGAAAAGCTGGCCTCCAAACTCAAACAAGCCCTCGCTCGCACCCAGACGCCCAACTATGCAGAAAAAGTACCCAACAGAGTCAGACAAGAGACCGAGAATAAGGTGAGTACAGAGGAGACTGGGCAGCTGTACTTCACTAAAACTGTAAATATTATATTTCACCCAAATTAAATTCCCCCACTAATGAGAATATATATTGCATTGCACTAATGACAATTTTAAAGAAATACGTGTTTAATGATGATGACACGGTATAACAGAGATAACATGATAACAGTAATTTCACAATGCATTGCTCCCAAAAATATTCAATTTTCAATAGAAAACCTCATTACTTATTTTGTGCTATTAAAGTTCAACTGCAGATTATCCATACGTACTTTCGCGGATTGAAATGTTTACGAATGCACTGCATATTCTTCATTCTGTATATCCCATCAGAAAGCTTCATTCTTGTCAATAGAGTGATAGATTTCAGCAGCTGAAGGAGCTTGACTACATGTATTGTGTTATGTAATAACCAGATTGCAGCTATGGAGCAGGAGCTGAAGAACATCGAGGACCAACTTCTGGCTTTGGAAGAGACGTAAGGAAAGAAGTCTAATGGACACAAATTCAACCAATAACCAGTGGACACTTCTTTAACATCTCTGAAGCAGCTGGCAGATGTTCTGACAGATGACATTTAACTGGAAACCATTAAAGGAAAATAAACCTTAGTAAAGAAATACTGCCTTCCCCAGGTGTTCACATTATTTTGATTCTGATTTGCTTGGTTACATAATTGTTTATTACAGTCCTAATGTTGCTACTTTTTATAACAATTGCATTTATTAAATACACTGACGTCTTCAAAGACAAGCATGTGTCAAAACAGCACACTTCCATGCTTAAACTGCAGATGTCCTCATTGTTTATTGTGTCATGTTTAGTTTCAGCAGGGAGCTCTTCTTCTTTATTCATATCTAACCCCATCGGCTGTATTCTCATGTAGGTCATACTCTGTGCTGTCTTCAATTTCATGATTGCCTCTAATCTGCCATGTTCGTTTCTTTAGTAACTTGGAGTAGTGATAATACTAATGATAAAGGGTTTTCTGAACAGTAAACGGGTTTCTTGTTGGCCATTATGTTCCCCAGCTCAACAAACATATCTGTGATTGGCTACAATACAGTGCTCAGAGTCAGTGCTGCAAAAACATGTTGTAAATTGAAACCTTTGACACTCTTCACCAGGGCAGGACTTGGGGGCCTGGGGGCCCCTGGGCTTGAGGAAATTATTGGGCCATATACACTATAAATGCCTTCAACTAGAACCTCATTATGGAGCAACAGAAAATACACAAAAATTTTAATATACTTTGAGGCTCATATATAGAACAATTAATGTGCAGCAAGTCTAGCCTATAGTCAAAGTTTAGATGTAATATTAAATCGTCATCATAATACAATAAGCAAGATGTGTTCTCTCAGATGAGATCAAAACCCTGAAATAACATTGACCAAAAAATATATAATAGAATGTATTTGTATAAAAAAAAAAATAGTAGTTTATAAAAAAAAAACATATTTATTATGTCAGGTTCTTATTTATTCAATAAATTTAATCAGAATAAAAAAGACATGTTGGCTATTACTACTGTATTACTACTGCACCCCAAAGTGAAAGTTTTGTCATTAATCACTTACCCCCATGTCATTCCAAACCCGTAAAAGCTCCGTTCGTCTTCGGAACAAAATTTAAGATATTTTGGATGAAAACTGGGAGGCCTGTGACTGTCCCATAGACTGCCAAATAAATAACAGTGTCAAGGTCCAGGAAAGTATGAAAGTCATCATCAGAATACTACATCTGGCATCAGACGTGCATTCTGGGTTATATGAAGCGACGGGAACACTTTTTGTAAGTGAAGAAAACTAAAATAACGACTTTATTCAAAAATTCCTTTGTCAACAGTCTCCTCTGTGTCTCTCCATATCACCGTATGCTGCGTATGTTCTTCTGTAACATCCGCGCCACAAGGGTGCACTGTTTCTACGTGTATTTAGCTTTGATTTGAAAGAAAACAGCACATCCTTGTGGCATCTGATGGCAGATGGAGTATTCTGACGGTGACTTTTACACCTTTTATGGACCTTGACACTGTTATTTATTTGACAGTCTATGGGACAGTCACAGGCCTCCCGGTTTTCATCCAAAATATTCAAAATTGTGTTCTGAAGACGAACAAAGCTTTTACGGTTTGGAAGACATGGGGGTAAGTGATTAATGACAAAATTTTAATTTTGGGGTGGAGCATTCCTTTAATTCTATTATGTGTCAAGCCATTTTGATTTTATTCGATTTTATTTTCCAGACCGATTTTCCAATTTCTTTTTTTTATTATTATTTTATTTTTAAATACTATACTTTAGTTTGTTTATTTATTTATTTAATGTTAAAAAGATTAAAATAAGTTGTTAAGGTTTGCTTATAGAGTCAGTCTGATCCCTGATTGAGATTTCAAAATACAAGGGTTAATTTATTATAATTTATTTTTTTCATTTATTTAAATGTTTGTATTTCAGTTTAAACCTTGGCATGTACTTTAATGATAAAATAAAACATTTAACAGGTTTTTGGGGTTTTTTGCAGTATTTTGAAAAATGACGAAAGGAGTACGTGCTCAATTGTCATAATAACAAAACGTTACAATGCAAAAAAGTCACCAAAATGGGATACATTTTACATATATTTCTTTATTTATAATTATAATGACCCTAGCTTTTTTCAGCGTGACTCGCTGTTTATGGAGTCGCTGCAGATCTATCAAGCGTTCAGCTGCCCATCACCACCTCGCGACGGTTGCTAAGGCATCTTGTTGCTAGGGAAATGGCGAAGGGGAGGGGAGCCCGAAGGGGGCGGGTCCTACCTAATGAATCAATCCGGAAGTGGGGAATCGCTTTGCCTGTACACACACAGCGCGGTAGCGGCGTCAAACGAAGCCCTCCGTCAGTGCATAACCGTTAAAACAGCCGTTAAAACAAGCGTCCGGAACCGCGCGTCCTCCCCTCGCCAGCCGCTATCGCTGCAGACCGGACCAGATGTGAAACACAGACACACGCGCGAGGAAACGGGCGACAGCTGCAGGAATGGAGAGAGCCGAGTATTGACAGCAGCGCCGGGTGAAGGCGACCGATGAAGATGAAGATGAAGAGTGGAAAGTGAGGCTCTCATTCTGACGGTCTGCATCTCCTCGTTTAACCCCATCCTCTCCAGAGATGATGAAAGGTGAGAGGGGCAGCGGTCGTGGTCTGCGGTGGGTGCAAGTGTTAGCCGCTATTACATTAATATCAGTTGTGAGTGTGAACGCGAAAGTGTTTGTATTACAAGCCAGAATGCAGAAGTGAGAACATCCTTCTCAGCGTGACCCTGGCAGGAGTGCTGTGGATGATCTCTTGCGTGGATTAAACGAGAAAGTCCTGCTTTAAGATCATGTTTGGTCAGTTCGGTGTGCTCTGGACCTTCTGCTGGTGTTGTGATGACAGACCAAAGCTGAGGGACTGGTCAAGCGTGTACTGGTTAAACCATGAAGCCACGTCATCTTATACCCATAACTAAAATCTCGACTTTAGGAGGATCCGTCGTGTAAGTCTTTGCGTTTCTTAAGGACTCCGTTTTTTAAAAAAAATCATGAGTTGTAGTTAGTTATCCGAGTTATACATAATTATTTATAAACTAATGTAATGTTAAATGTTATAGTAATGAGGATAATATATATATGTCTCAGAGGCACATTTGAAACACATATTCAAGGACCAGAATCATTGTTGTTTTATTGCTTTATTAAATGTAGAACTGTTAAAAATACAGTTTAGTTAATTTAAATAATGCTGAAAAGGTAAGTAAAATAGAAAACTTAAAAAAAAAGTAGCCTAAACGAAAATTAGAAATGTTGACTTGCTAACTAATTGAACGATTTCATTTAAAGTGCTAAAATGATTATAGTTTAACTAAATAAAACTAAACCCCTTTTGAAAATCTAAAATAAAACAAAACACAAAAATGGAACGAGCTATTTAGAAATATTTAAAGAAGGTAATAAAACGGCACAGAATTACTAAAAATTAAAATGAAAACTGAAAAATTTAAAAATAAAAGCCAATTTAAAATAATACTGTACACCGGGGTAAAAAATTATGTAGAAACGATTTTCCCTCAGAGATTGCTAAATTTGATAATTACACATTGAATCAAATGTGACATTTTTAAGTTTTATTTACGATGTCGAACAATCATTTTTGCACTGTATGTTAGTGTATGTTCATAAACAAATATGGGATCTCCGACGTCAGTTTAAGAAGTTTCTGCAATCTGTAAAGTTTTCGTGCTTGCCGTTGTTTTTATTTCAGTAACCGTAACTGTAGCAAAGCTATAACAATAATTATGGTTCCCGTAGTGCATTTTTGTAGGAAAGTGTCATTGTAATTCTTCATTTCAGCCTAGCATTTCTAAACAAGTGTTCCTGTATTTAATGCTGAGAACTGTAAAACAACTTCCATCTTTATAAGGAAGTGACTGGCTGAAACTTTCAGGGTGTCACACGTGTTATGTACTAAAAGTACTTTGGAGCGTTAACTGGCAGTGTTGGCTCTTTGCATGGGTACAGTACTTCCCTTTCCTTTCTCCTCCCCTCTGTTTCTTGCTGATCAGCTCCCTGTGAATGGTTGGGGAAGAGACGTGGAATAGTCTTCTCTGTGTTCAGGTAACACTTAACAGTACCTCTGAACTGCTCCACGCGATCCACTACCAAACAAGAAACTTCTGGGCGTCTTGTGTCACTTTGTGGTTGATGTGTTTGTTCTTCACGGACTGTGGTCTTGGAACTTCATGCTCACTGGGCGTCTCTTGCTTTTTTTGTATTAATAACGTTTTACTCTGTGTTGTCCATTCAGCATGCTCTTCTTTATGTTTTACAATCTTTGCATGCACGAGCTTGCGTTTTGCTTGTTTAGTAAGTCTTGTTTAGTGGACACATTCGATTCCAGGTGTTTTTGATGAAAGCTTGTGCTTAGAGCATGTGTGCAGGCACAACTGGGAACTGGTTGGGTTTTTGTGTCTTGTTTATTCCTCAGGAAAAAGCACAGTGAGACGAGTTTCAATGCCTAAATGGATTCCGTCTGTCTTGCTGATTGTAGATTTGTGAGTGAATGCTTGGATGTCTAACAGGGTTAAGTGGAGATTAGTCTGTTTCAGGCAGAAGATTACTGAGGTTATTAATGGCACAGCAGACACCTTTCCTGTGCAAAGCACTTTATTAGGTGGTCTTTTGATGTCTCATCTTCACACACTTCTCTGGCTGTTTCCTAGTGTCGTTTAACCCTTTAGTGCTGATTGTGTATGAAATGGAAATGTGTTCGAGGTTGGATCAGTGTTGATCTGTACAGAATGACGAGTGGTCTTATGACCCCGTATTGACTTTTGTGTCTGTCACAAACAGTGAATGGACTTTATTGCAAAGTTGTTGTTTTTTTTCTCACTAGCTAAACAGTAGTTCAGACTAGTGTGAGAAAGGAGAGCAGGTTTTTATTAGTGGTAGATTTCCTGTGGAAAGATTTTGCTTCAGTGCTTTCAGATGCAAATGGCTAAATTTTTTAACCTCGTTTCTTTAGTTTGGCACAGAGTAGAAAGTAAAACCACATGCTACCACTGTAACAGCTGTCATTTTTTGCAGTAGCCTGTAGAAATCCGATTCATTTGATTAATTGGATGATATCTGGCCACATTGGTTAACTGTGCTTGCTCAACCAGACTAACATAATTCTGAAGTTATGAATGAAATCTGGTCTTTTACACTATGATCCATCCATCCTATCAATCACTATACTATGCATAGATTTAGAGAAACCAGGGTGTTTAGACTAATATCAGATAAATGAAAATTCAATAAAAATATGTTTTTGTCAGGTCCATTGTTAACTTTACTTAATATAATATAATGTAGTGTAATATATTTAATTGTAATGTAACAACTTTAGACTTTAATAATTTAAGAATTATGTTCTAAATCTTGGGTTATTTTTTAAAATAAGCAAGGATGCATTAATTTGATCAAAAATGACAGTAAAATATGATTATTCTCTATTTCAGCTAAATGCTGTTCTATCAAACTTTCTATTCATAAAAGAATCCCGAAAAAAATCTGTTTTCACAAAAATTGTAAGCTGCACAAGCTTTTTCATCATTGATCATAACAAGAAATATTTGAGCGGCAAATCAGCATAGAATGATTTCTGAAGGATCATGTCACAATGAAAAATGGAATAATGATGCTGAAAATTCAGCTTTGCATCTCAAGAATAAATGACATTTTAAAATATATTAAAATATAAAACAGCTAATTTGAATTCTAATAATATTTCACAATATTACTGATTTTACTGTATTTTTTAGTCAAATAAATGCAGCCTTGGTGCACATAAGAGACAAATAAAAATAAAAATGATACCAACCCCAACAATCAGTCATTCTGCTTTTTTGTGAGTACTGTCCAGTGAAAACCCCATAACGGCTGTCCACTAGTAGAAATTACAGTTAGTAATTAAATTATTAGACTCCGTGTGACCTTGGCAACTAGAATTTCCTCTCAGGGATCAATACTGTCAGTCTGTCTGTCTTTCTCAATGTCAGCAGCAGCGTGGGATGTTTGCTGTTACACAGCGTTTGCTCTAACGCCACGATATGCTGGAGTCCACCTGGATAATGTTGTTTTTCTTGCGCAAACAGTGCCTGCATAATTCTCCCTATCCTTCATGAGTGCCATGGGTTTTGTGTCTAATGAAAAAGCGCTTACTCAAAGAATATTTATGACCTCGTAAATCCACACAGGAACCACTGGGCAATGCCACGTTTCTGTTTTAGGGAGGATGGATGTTCAGTTCTGCCGGACTGACTCTTCTTCTGTCAGTGACAGACTTCTGTTCATTGGCCACACCACATGGTAACATAAAACCACACTTGGCACTATAGTGCAACTGACATCATGAGACCGAATCTTTCTGAATTTCACTCTTGGGAATTGTAGGCCTCTTTTAGAAGGAAATTCCTGTCTGGTATACAAATGGGTATGGTACGGCCCATTTAGAAAAAATAGGCTAGCTCTTGTTAGTAGCCATTCAAAGACATGTGGGGTCATGAAACGCATAAGCTAATTGGGATCCAGAACTGATATCTAAGCTGTGATTTTTGGTTCAGCTCATCTGACTGTAAAAAAAAAAAAAAAAAAAAAAAAAAAAAAACACCATTGACTGTCACGGTAATTACGGAGTACTCTTTTGCAATGATGGCGCATGGCGGTCTGATCAAACTGTCAGTTTTAATTACTCTGGAGTGCCCTCAGCCTGCCAAGAGCTGGGTTTTCAAAGCATGCTGGGAAGTTTGTACTTCCTAAAGCTCTCCTGTGGAGTGGGGTGAATGAAATACTCTAATTTGTGTTTGAGATGAAGGTAGCTGTAGTACATACGAAATATAGGCGAGGCTGTTGGTGAATAAAAGATTTAAGGGCAATCATACTGCGATAAAGCTGTAGTACAGACGAAATTAGTCGCCTTGCAAATCAATCATACTGTGATGAATATTTTTAGGAGATGTGAATATTAAGACAAGACATGCAATGATAAATGTAGCTGGAGCCATTACAAGAGATTGTGGGTGACTTGTGGGTAACTGGCTGCAATGGGTGATTCATCTTAAATGCATTCAGCAGTTTTTAAGACAAACTCTCGACTTTTCAAACGACAGAGATGCTTGCTTATACGTTACTTACATTGTTGTCACTTTTCTTGTTGTGTACTGTACTCCATTAGTAATGGACCTTAGACAGGGTTAACACTGACACTGTAAAGCCTTTTATATATAAAAAATACATAATTGTTATAATTTTAGAATTACTAATAAATATAATTTGAAAGAAGAAATACATTTTGAGAAAATGTACATATTTTCAAAGCAATCTGTCTTTTGAACCTTTTGACAAAAGGGTTTTTGTATAGTATTTTTGAAAATGTTTTTTTTTGTAATTTATTCATTCTAAAAAAAATTCTTTAAATGTATTTTCATTGCATTTACAAACATTTATATTGATTTATTAATTTGAACATTTTAATTTTGTTACATTTGGTAGTTTCAGTAATAACAATAAATCAGAAATATGTATAAACATTTATTTTCTAAATAATATAAACATATATTACATATTTAATAATAATATAATTAAAAGGAATATATAATGACTAACATTATTTGGAAGTGAAGTGATTTTATTCATGGAAAACTTGCAAATAAGTAAATATACCCTACTATTTCTTTTTTTTTTCAATGTTTTATTTTACCTGCTATTTCCCATTTGATATATACAAATTTTCAACACCATTTTTGTATAAATAATATATGAAGTTTTACTTAGGCCATTACTTTATTAAAATCAGTATATATTACTTATATATATTACTTGGCAAGAAGGCATGTGCATCATGAGGTTGACATTTTTGAAATGAAAAAAAATCATATTCTGTTCTCTACCTCACTCTTGTCTGTGATTAATAATTTCTGTCATTTTTTCTTTAGCTCTAAATTTATATCTTCCTTTTCTCCGATTTCTAGCATTATCCTCACTGCGGTCCCTTGTGTGGTGTCACTGGACCATGGTTCGCAAGAAAGGATCTCTTATTTTGTGTGGAGCGTTTCTATTTGTCGCCTGGAATGCCTTGCTCCTCCTCTTTTTATGGGGGAGGCCTCCTATTGGCCGACTTGGTGAGGGAGGCGGAGCTGAACCAGGGGCTGGAGAGGAGTGGGGAGGCGGAAAAGCAAAAGTGGGCGGAGCTAAAGAATTGGCTGGCGAAGTGATCAGATTGGCTGAAGAAGTAGAATCAGAACTGGAGACTCAGAAAAAGCTTCTCAAACAGATACAGAGTCACAGGGAACTATGGGAACAGCGGAAAGAACTGGGAAAGAGGGAATCCGAGGACACAAAAGACGAAAAGAACACAGAGGAGCCTAAAAAACCTCAGCAGATTCCTGCAATACCTGTAAGTCATAAAACTGTAGATGAAGTTCTAATGGTTACGCCACCTCAGCTGGTCATGAAAGAGCAGGAACGAGAGGTCAAGAAAATGGCAGAAAATGAAGAAGGCCGTACTAAGCCAAGCCCTCAAATCATTATCCCAATTCTCGTCATTGCCTGTGACAGAGTAACAGTGAAGAGAAGTTTAGATAAACTCATACAGTACCGCCCTTCTGCTGAGCTTTACCCAATCATTGTCAGCCAGGACTGTGGTCATGCAGATACAGCAAGGGTGATTGGCTCCTATGGCAGTCAGATAACCCACATTAGCCAACCGGATCTCGCCGACATTCCAGTGCGACCCGATCACAGGAAGTTCCAGGGTTACTACAAGATCGCCAGGCACTACCGTTGGGCCCTAAACCAAGTGTTCAACGTCTTTGCTTACTCCACAGTGGTCATTGTGGAGGATGACCTGGAGGTAAGATCATCAACATGTTTTCATTATGAATGGTATTCACTGCCGTCATATCCGTCTTGCATTTGAGCATCATTATAGGTTAACCAGATCCACATAGTGAGAGTGCCATATCTCAAAGGAAGCCACATTTTTCCTCTTTTATAATTCATAGAGAGGAATTTTGATAAGAGCTTGTATCTCGCTCAGAGGGAATATATTCATTTGCACATTCCTGAATCTTTCCTTGAAATTCTCACAGGTGGACTGATTATAAAGTCTAATATGCACCAAAAAACCCAATAATAGGACAGCGGTAAAGCTTCAGTCTTCTTGTTGTGAGTTCTCTAAAGGAAGGGATCAAGGTCCTTGTTTAACTTAGCTATTCAGGCAAACATGTTTTTTGCATACTCATTACTATGTTCTGTGATGGATTATGATGGCTGTCGCTGCAGTGCTATAAAGGTGATTTACATTTTTTTGTTTAAACAAACCTCTGTTGTGCTTGAGAAAATAGTTGCCTTCAAATGTCTGACTCATTGACAAGTAACAGTGTCCATGAGCACGACATGGGCAGATCTTTTCAAAATCTAAATGAAAACAAGCTCTTAGAAGTCAACTCCTTGTATATGTCAGTTTTAAATGGTTTTGAAAAAAAATAAATAATTGAATTGATTGTGGAGTGAAAAGGATAGGTGTTCTTCCTCATATATCCTGAATTTATATCATAAATATCATGCCACATGACATTTACCAACCTGAACTAACATTGTCATGTCATAAAAAGGTCAAATTATTTGTTATTTTAAAAGACTCATCAGGGGTCCTTTCCTTTACATCATTTCCTTTTTTGTATTATTCTGCATGCTGGTTGCACCACATGACTTTGATATTGTACTTGTGGTTTTTTCTTCCATTAAATCATTTCCTTTTTTTTGTATTTTTTTTTTATTCTGCATGCTGGTTGCACCAGATTTGTAGACTGCACCAAATGACTTTGATTTGGCATATATATACTAAATGTGGGATTTTTTTCTTCCAAGAATGTAATCCTTTCAGGAAAAACTTGAGAAATTTCATGGTTTGTCACAAAGTATCATAACTTTGAAAGCACCACTTTAATAAATAAATAAACAAATGAAGCTGTAAAACAGGGGTGTTCCTGGAGATCTACCATCCTGCAAAGTTCAGCTCCAACCCTGATTAAACGGCTAATTAATCTCTCAAGTAGCATTTGATAATTACAGACATCTGGGTTGCAGCAGGGCTGGAACTGAACTCTGCAGGTCGGTCGATCTTCATGAACATGATTGGACATCCCTGGGCGTTTTGAATAATCATAAATAAGCTCATTAGTCTATCTTAGGGGTGTCCAGTCCTGCTCCTGGAGGGTCGCTGTCCTGTAGAGTTTAACGCCAACCCCAATTAAACACACCTGAACCAGCTAATCAGGCTCTTGCTGGGCATTTTGGACACTTCCAGGCAGGTGTTCTGAGGCGAGGTGGAGTTAAACGCTGCAGGACACAGGCCCTCCAGTTTGGACACCCCTGGTCTATCTAGTCTATTTAGTATAGTTGGTTGTTGGTTTATTAGTCAACCATCTTTACCCATCTCTGGTCTTTGCTGAGGCTGATATTTAAGAGTAATTGTGAAAATAATGTTCTTTAGCGGCAGTTCGGTGTATTGATTCTGCTAACCATTGTAATCCAGGTTTGCTCCCTCATTTTAGCACATTTAGTTGGTCAGTGGATTAACTGTAATGGTATCATTGGTTAAGCTCTACTGAGCATCACAGTTAAGCACCACAGTGATTCCCTAAGGCTCAAACACACATTTTTTTCTGTACATCATTATAAAACCGCCAGCTGGCTTAACAAATGTTCACCTAACCATCTTTGAACACATCTAGACCGGCAGGACTTCTTTGTCCAGAAATAGTTTCTTGCTAATATTCGTTTGTTCTTAATGTCTTTAAACCGCTTTTGTTTCATCTTGTAGGTGGCCCCTGACTTTTTCGAGTATTTCCGTGCACTCTACCCCATCTTGCGATTGGATCCGACTCTGTGGTGCATTTCCGCCTGGAACGATAACGGACGGGATGGGTTGGTCGACCCGGGCAAGGCTGACCTCCTTTACAGGACAGATTTCTTTCCCGGCCTCGGATGGATGCTTTTGAAGGAAGTCTGGGCAGAGCTGGAGCCCAAATGGCCCAAGGCATTCTGGGACGACTGGATGCGGCACCCAGAGCAGCGGAAAGACCGCTCATGCATTCGTCCCGAGATCTCGAGGACTATAACGTTCGGCCGGAAAGGCGTCAGTTTGGGACAATTTTTCGACCAGTATCTGCGCTACATAAAACTCAATACTGAATTCGTGCCTTTCACTAAAGCGGACTTGTCCTACTTGGTCAGGGAGAAGTACGATGAAACCTTTGAAAAGGAAGTGTATAGCGCCCCCTTGGTGAAGGTGGAGGAACTACAGCAAGGTGGAAGCCTGAAAGGCTCCGGGCCATTTCGAGTTCAGTACTCCAGCAGAGACAGCTTTAAAGTGCTGGCACGCAACCTGAGAGTTATGGATGACTTGAAGTCAGGGGTTCCCCGTGCCGGTTACAGGGGCGTAGTCAGCTTTATTTCCCGTGGACGAAGAATTTATCTGGCTCCCCCTGAGGGCTGGACTAAATATGACACCAGCTGGAGCTGAGGAGGACGAGCTTTGGACCACAATAGACCAGAAAGAGAAAACTCACAACTATTATTACAAGTACAGGAGGAGAGAAACGCCCTCTCAAACCAAAGAAAACAGAGGCAGGGTGTGAAAGGTTGAGGAAAGGTTAATGCTAAGATGCGAGTATAAAATAACTGCTGTTTTGTTATGGAGGAGCACCCAGGAATGCTGGGAACAGCACAAAAGTTGGTGCATCGTTTTTGTGCAGCAATCATGCAACAATCTTCCCTCAGAGTTACGCTGCAAACAGCTCCTATGCAGAATCGCTCATTCTGACATGGAGAAAAGTGATCCGATTGTTTATTTTTCTTTATTTGAACGTACTGACCTTTAAGTTGATTTCACATCAATCCAAAAGGAATTTAAGAGGTTTTACATTTTATCCTACCACAGTGTCTTTTGGATGAATCTCACAATAACACTCAAAGGAAGAAATTATATTTCCATATATGCAGAAAAATTTACAATTTTTTTTTTTTTACATTTTCATGACAAACTCATTTTTTCCTTAAATTATCTTTGTAAGGAATCTGGCCATTTTACTTTTTTTGTTGTTGTTGTAATTTTCATTATTCTCAGTGATGATTTTAATTATAACAGGAATTACCGGATAATTAATTAATATTATTACTGTAATAATATTATATATATAATTAATAATAGTTTTATGTGCTTATTTTTAATACATTTTTTGCTTATAAATGTGTTCTGAAGCAGCCTTTTAAAGACCAATCTGAGTGTTAAAAGCCTTTTGCCAAGTTTTATGGGTCCCTGACATCATTATGAATGAAGATTGTGTATAATTGTTGTCTAATTTGATCGCTGCATTCATATAAAAGCGCAGACTTGTTCATTTGACTTTAATGTAGCACCGTTGAATCTATGAAGTTCAAGCTTGTTGCCAGAAATGATTCAAGGCTTGTGTAACTGACATACCAAAACTCTGGACAGCATCTCTTCTGTGCCATTCTGTTGAAGTACTGTACTTGAACCTGTTTTTGTTTTAACTGCTCTTCGTGGACCGGGAGAGCTCTCATTGCTTCTTAAAGATGTTGTAGGTTTGTTGCAAAACCAGTGGTCATAGAAATCGCTTTATATGTTCTTACGGATGAAATGAATGGATTCAGTAGGCCAGAGGAAACATTTTAATTAAATGTACTGTATCTAAATGTTTGGGAGAGAAATTATCTGATATTAATACATATGCAGTATGAAGAAGTGTGAAACCACTGCCTGACATGTTTATAACTTTAATACATTGAGAATAAAAAAAAGAGTATTTTGATATTTGGCAATATATGCTGTTTTTTTTTCAGTCTTTTAAACATCCGTTTGGGAATAGTCTTTAATTTGTTTAGGTCTTAAATGTTTCATTTTCTCTTTTTAAGTCACTAATTTTGAGGTTTGAAAACGTGTTCTTTGTGTGTCATGTTGGTTGTTAGAGCTGAAATCCTATCTGTTGACTTCCTTCCAGGGATCATTTGTCCAAACCCCCAACATCAGCACTGATCCAGGCGCCATTGTGACACCTTTGACGTCTCTGTCTCTCCAGATTTCCTGTCTCACTCCTCTTGTGCCCTGTTGACTTCCTTTCTCATGGCTCTCTGTGGTTGACTTAACTACGTTCTTTTCCTGTTCTTGTACAACCACCAGCAACTTTGGAAAAGCCAAAGGATGTGTGTTACTGATTAGATGACATTTGACATTCATTTTGTGTTTCTTTAGCCATTAATCAGATTCATTTTTCTGGGAAATGGGCAGCGGTGAATCATACTAGAACATCTCATTATAGCATGATTGATTAATTGGTTGATCATATTGCCTCATCAGATCAGGGAAATGAGTAGTAGCTGAAATTAAGTGGTTCAGAATGTATCTACCGTGCTTTCATGACTTGTTAAAAAGAGCTAATTTGATAGACTAATTCTAAGCATCCAAAATAAAAGTTTTTGTTCATGTAATATGTGTATGTGTATACAGTTTATTTATTATGTGTATATGAAGACACACACGCACCGCATATATTTTTAAAATATTTACATGTATTAACATTGTCTATATTTATATTCATATAAATTATATATAAATATATTTAATATATAATCGTAACATATTTTTCTTAAATGTATACATGCATGTGTGTGTATTTTTATATATATACACATGCATGTATACATTTAAGAAAAATATGTCATAAATATACACAGCACACACACACATATTATGTAAACAAAAACTTTTATATTGGATGCGTTTTATCATTTGACAGCACTAATAAAAAACAGACAAAATTATTCCTGCTCTGACGCACATCACTTCCTAGTATCAATATACAGTTGAAATAGTGGTGTAAATGCATTCATGCCATCTCAGAGCAGCATTAAAGAGTCTATATAAATGCCACTTCAGAAGCACTTCTGTGACACCTTTGCAGTCTAAATGACTTCTGAAGATCTGAATTCATTAAGTCATGGGGGTCCTTCATTTTCTGTGTTCCGCTCTGTCTAGTGCACAGCTGGTGAAATCTAGCGAACCATTCTTTTCAGTGCACCGCGTAATGTTTGTCATCAGTAGAGTCTGCAAAACTGGGGACAAGGGAAGTTTAGACTGTTTAGGTGCCAGACAAAAGTCTTGCCAACCACTCTGAAATCTTGCAAATAAAGTGTGAAAACACTAATGTTTAAACAAAGTGTGTGTAAATTAAACAAACATACTTTATTTGGTTCAACAAGCATTAAGTAGCTAACAAAGTGGCCATCTGTCTGGCAGCTGAACATACACTGAACTCATTTCATTGATACCTACTTCACTGGTAACAAGCATTCACAATATACTGCTAATATATTTAACAACTTTCAAACTATTTAACATCAATGCTATTAACTATATGGTCCATTTAAATCCAATGATGAAAACGCCTCCTCTCACAACAGAAAACAAAAATTATGCCTCTGCATTATAAATAACCAAAATTCAAAAACAAGCAAATTATTTGTATTGGGAGTAAAAATATTAACATTGAAAATAATGTATTTTTTTACGGTCAACAAGCAAAATCAAAACTGAACTACTGAGGAGGTATTAGAAAATCCACTAGATTATATGATAACACTGTGATATAAACTGTTTATTCACTAACACCATAACAGTCTATGTGACAGACAAACTCTCTGTTGCTACAATGCCATGAATCCTCCGAAGAAACTGCTGCCTTTTGTGGTCGTCTTTATCGTGTTTGTTCAACTAGAAGAAAGATACAAAAGGAGAAAATTACATAAGTGCACAAATTCAGATAACATAAGAACTGGAAATCCTTGAACTGCTGATATCGAGCTAATCTGGGATAACAACAAGAGTCTCAAATGTGATATGAGCACCTAAAAAAAATCCTGCAATCATAACTGTAACATTGAAGTCTTGAGGCATTGCTCTATGAATGGCAATGGCAGGGAAATTTTGCTCCACCAGCAACTGAGCCAGAGCAATACAACGCTGCACGGACTTCACGAAGATCACCACCTGCAAAACTAAACCGCTGTAACACTGTACCATCCAGCTGTCTTCATTAAAATGAAAAAACATCAATCCCAATGACCACTTCAAACCATGTGCAAAAATTCTCCCATTGAATTCACTTTTTTTCCATAGCTTATGTCAATCTTTTGGATTGCTTGGCAAAATCTCCAGAAACCTACAATCCAAATAAAGGTCTGGGTTTTATATAAGTAAATAAATTAAAACTGTTATTTAGAGAGAATGCGTTAAAATTGATCAAACGTGACAGTCATTGCAAAAGATTTCTATTTTTAAAAATGCAGTTCTTTTTAACATTCTAGTCATGACAGAATCCTAAAAAAAAAAAAGTATCATGGTTTTTACAAAATTAAGCAACAAAAACACTAATAATAAAGAGAAATGTTTCTTGAGCAGCTAACCAGCATATTACAATGATTTCTGAAGGATCATGTGACACTGAAAACTGCTAAAAATCCAGTTTTGATCACAGGAATAAATTACATTTTCAAATATGTTCAATTAGAAATCAGCTATTTTAAATTGTAATATTTCACAATATTACTGTATTTTTGATCAAACAAATGCAGCCTTGGTTAAACCATTTTTTTTTAAATCATATGGACATATATACTGTAAACATTATTTAAGATTAGGGTTGTAAAATTGCATAATTATGTTGCATCAAAACTTTATTTCTAGGTTTAAGATTGTAAATCCCAGAATTTGAATGTGGTTTTGAACTCAATTGTATTTTATCCTCACACAATTTAACTTCCATCCATTCCATTCCATTGGGTTGCAGTTTGCATTTAATTGGATAAACAAAATCTGTATTCAAATGGGTTTGTATTTGACATTAAAGCATGGGAATGACCAGAGTGCATGTCAGTTTCAGATATGCAAATGTTTCTTAGAAAGCGGCAAAAATCAGTTTCTCTTCCCCGAGTCACTCTTGGTTTGCATCGACTTTGGGGACTTTTGTGTGTGTCCTGCTGGACTCTCGAGATACTGTACCTGATTGAACTCCAACACGTCCAGGAGGTCAAAGAGCTTCCTGTTCTTCTTGTTGTCCTTCAGCTTGATGTAGTACTGCTGGAGGCCGTGAAGCATCAGCTTGGTCTCGTCGTCCACAAAAATTCCCATCGGCTAGGACAACCAGTGGAAGCAGGGGGAAGGTGAGGAGGGGTGGGAGAGGAGCGTGCAGGTTCACCGGGTTAAGATTGTGTGAAGACACATACAGCAACGTTGACAAGACCAGGGTGGTGCAGATAATAATGTTACAAGTGTGTGAAAGAGGAAGTGGTGTTTATGACAAGTGTGACGTCATGGGTGGAAAGGGAAAGAAAGACACCAGAACAAAGAAAAACAAGGACAAAAGAGGTATAAAGATTTAAGCAAAGGACAGTGGTGGGGGAGGAGATGACAGTGAGAAGTAGAACATGGTGTTAGAAAGGAGAGAGTTATGAAACAGCAGGAGAAAGGGAGGGAAGAGAAGGGATGGGGGTTAGATTCACCCTCCCCTCCCGTCCCAAGCCAATGAGGACACAACACACACACACACACACACACACACACACACACACACACACTTACTGTCTCAACACGTTGATAAATGCTACCCTGCTGTCCTAGGCTACTTTTAGCAACCAATATCAAGCCTAAAATCTTATCTGTGCTATTTCTAAATGAACAGTTCTTCTATAGAGGAACACAAAGTAAAACTACTTCCATTACAGAAAACTCAGAAATTAGTTTTAAGTAGCATAAAGTCAACATGAAATCGAAAGCCTATTCGACCTTTCTAAATACACACTCCTGTTCATAATACGACTGATTCATCCATGCACATTATTCCACAGAACGAAAGACAATAAAAATGTGTCTCTGTAGCCTTTCATTAAAATGTAATAACTTGCTCTGCCTTAACATCCCTTTTTTTTTTTTGGATGATTTCATCAAGGCTACAGCAACAACCTAATGGCAATTTGTAGCTATTTTACTTTTTGGCAAATTGGAGAAATTACAGACATCAGACAGACACAGACAGCCCTTTTAATTCATATACAATCGACTGCAAGCTTGCATTAAGATCTGCCTCCATCCAGTCAACAACCGATGGATTGAACCAAGCCCATCCTCGAACAATAGCCATAGTCATTAAGTACAAGGCCAACTGTAGTCAGATACAACTTCAGTCAGACTAAAGCTTTTGAATGACGTAAAAAGGCAAATAAATTTTTTAGCCTGACTTTTAGGCTACTGTTGTATGCAACCCAGCCTTTCTAAAAATCTTGCTAGTAGTTAACGCCATAATTTAGAAGCACTACGACCGGGTAAATTCAACATTCAGCCACCAAACCAGTTAAAAGCGTGTGGCAGCTGATTGCAACGTTCATTAAAAGTATAGTCAACTTCACCATCCACCATTCAATCAAGTCCCACCCCACATTCGGAAATTGTCTCTTTCTATGCAAGTAATACAAGTTATGAATGCTGACTTTTCATGTTGACTTTAAACACTCATGAACCACCTCAAACAATACTGCAACACTGTTTAGCTGTGCGAGGTTCAGAAGGCCAAATTCATGTTAAACATACAGAGAACGTCTTCAATCTGACCTGATCTGATCTGGTAGACTTGTGTTTTAGGATCTGGGATACTAAAACAAGCTAAAAAGGTTTTGCATATAATAGCAAACAGCGATGGACGTGAAAAAATGACTGAGATCAAAATCTAACTATTAGTTCCTTGGCAGAAGCACTAAACTCCACCTCCATCCGTGTCTGACACAGCAGCACTGCTAAATGCACTTTTGCAGTTACCATCGAGACGTTTAGGCAAATCTATCTTTACTGTCTGTCAATAAATCCTCTATTAGCTGGTCTAAAGCTCAGCTAATATTTCCTATATTGTCTTCAACCTAATGTTTAACGGTATTTATGTATTGTAACTCTCCCTAAATAAGCACTAAAGAGTGGATGTTAGAATCTATGTGTTAAAAATAGTCTTTTATAGTATATTATGGTGTAAGAAGATCTGCTCATGAATATTTAGTAAAGCCATGCCCCTCACAAGTCATTCTGAATATTTAAAGGGGCTCAAAGTTGCATTGTACTAATTATGGTTTCTTTTTGAGTCTGGCCACCTAACGGTTCTTCAAGAGCGCCTATCTAAACCCGTGCATGTCTCCTTTCTCTCATCTAAGTTTCTTCATCGTCTCATCCCTCTCGCTCCAGTCTTCCGCAGCTTAATCCTCCCTTTCGCTCTCTTCTCTTGTCCCTCACACCCGCGCATTCTTTCTCCACCGCTTCAGGCCAGTTTTATCGCTTTGATTTTAACTTAGCGACAGACAGTTTGTCTTTTTTCTTGGGGGCAGATGAGGAACCGTTCTAATCAGAGACTGTCAGCTGGATTGATGAAGAGCTGTTCCATCATCGGCTGGTCCACCTGAACTGATTTATGCCGCCAAAGACTAAATCTTTTGTTTCTTTTAATTCCTGCTGTCTGCATTGTTAAGGAGTAATTAACTGCAGCCCTAGAGTGCCTGTTTGTCATGAATCTAATGTAGTTTTTAAGCAGCTGGCTTGCTTTGTTGGGTCGCCACTTTATTGGTTTTAGTTTTGTGCTCCTTGAATGTCTCTGGCAGTTGACATCAGAATTCATGAAGCTCCGACAACAGCTTCTCCGCTTAATTAAAGGTTATTTGAGGACAGATCTCTAGGCTGGAATTACAGTCGAGCAGGAACTAAAGCAATTTGTCTTGATAAATAGATACTGAGAGTGAAATAATATTCAAACGGGAAGGATTTTTGGTCTCTAAATGCCTAAATGGTTCTGAAAGATGCGTTTATGCTTTGAATTTTACGGCTCTGAAGTGAATTTGAAGATACACTAGACCCTTCCCTTAAAGACATCGGATGGACTCTTCATGACTTTATCAAAGGTTGTTAAAGGACCTATTTAAATTTACAGTGGACTGAGCCTGATGGATGGTGCAATATCTGTTTTCCAAATGCCGACGCAGCACTGCCAGCTCAGGCAGGGATTAAGCACTTTACATCTTTTTCACTGTGCCTCTATTAGTTAACAGTCTGTGATTATCAAACGGGCAGTAGAGGGGGCATTTAGCGTTACGATGTCTCAGGGAGGCCGTTAACGGATCCCACTCCTGAGCCCGCTCTTTCAGGTGTGTATGAGGTGGTCTTGTGAAGGGAAGGAGCTGCTGACATGGTAGAAGTAGGAGAGGCGTAATTACATCTTGCATGAACTTTCTGCAGACGGGACGGATCTCTTTACTCAGGGTGGCACTGAACATCATGACCTGCTTCTCGTGAGGGGTCACACGAAAGATCCCCTGGACATCACGCCGCATGTCTGCAGGGGACAGTAAAAGAACAATGCATTCATATAATTATTGTAGCTGTGTTTGGAAACAGCATGCTACTCAAACTGTTTCTGAAGTACAGTACATAGTGTTAGTATGGATAGTGTGCGCAGTAAACTGTGCAGTGTTTAGATATTTTTTATTAAAGACTGAATTAAAATGCAAAGTATTATTTTTTTGTTTTGTCATGTGACAACAATGGAACAGGCGAATAATGCCTATTGTTTCCCCTACAGTTTTTAAAGAGAAATGCGTGTGTGTACTGCACAGAATTCAGTGTAATTTCGTTCTGAACACAGCCATAGTCTCGTAAACGGTCTGCTCACCAAGCTGCTCCAGCATCTTTGTCCAGGATGAAGTGCTTGATGTGGCGCAGGTTGAGACTCTTGTTGCGAGACAGAGCTAGAACACGTCCAGGAGTTCCCACCACCACATGAGGGCTCTCTTTCTTCAGAAGCTCCTCGTCCTTCTTTATAGATAAACCACCAAAGAACACTGCCACCTGGGGGAGAGAGCCAGCGAAAACAAATGAAGGTGAGGGAATTTTTTTGCACAGCAATATTAAAAAGTAACAGTTTGTTAGATTTGCAGATCATGACTTCCTTTTAAATTCAACTCCTGGATTTTCAATGACAACTGAAATATACTGTATATGAAATATATATTTTCAATACATATAATGACATATCTTTAATTTTACAGACCCTAGTGGAAAAACACTTTATTTACATCAAATATCAATATATTGTCTACAGAACAGATTATTTTAGATTATTTTTGGTGGTATAGGAAAAAATAAAAGAAGTCTCTCAAGGCTGCATTTATTTGATCAAAAATACAGTAAAAACAGGAATAATGTGAAATATTATTACAATTCAAAATAACTGTTTTCTATTAGAGTCTATAAATTAAAATCAATTTATTCCTGATGCAAAGCTTCAGTCTTCAGCATCACGTGATCCTTCAGAAATCAGTCTAATATGCTGATTTGCTGCTGAAGAAACATTTCTTATTATTATCAATGTTGAAAACTGCCTGATATTTTTGTGGAAATCCTTTATATATTTTTTCAGGACACTATAATGACTATATTTTTCAAAAGAACAACATTTATTTGAACTGATCTGTTATTATTACTGTCAGTTGTGATCAATTTAATGCATCCCTGCTGAATAAAAGTATTAATTCTTTTAAAGAAAAATCTTACTGACCTCAACATTTTCAAACAGTAGTGTAATTATTTATGTTTTGTTCCAAACGTAGTAGACTAATGAAATTCCTCTGTGATATGACCGAATTTCATTGTAATTCATTTACAATTCAGCAAATTGCTCTTCCAATTGAAATTCCAACACAATTCTACAGTACAGATCCGAAGAAATTTTAAAATTAAGTAGCCTGCTTTAGTAAATCTGAAACATATGAACTAAAGCTTTCCTAGAAATGTAAATTTGTCTTCCTACCTTGACACTGGGCATGTATTTGGAGAAGCGCTCGTACTCTTTGCTGATCTGGAAGGCCAGCTCTCGGGTGAGACACATCACCAACACTGACGCCTGGGTGAACGCAATCACCGGTCAACCCCAAAAACTGTGGCATGGTACATAAAGCACACTCAGAGACATCATTTTATTTATGTCTTAGTTCTTTTTTTTCAAAGCCTTTAAAAAGATTGCCATTACCTGCCCGGTCACTGGCTCCAGCTGCTGAAGGGTGGCCAACACAAAGACATTATACATCCATCCCCAGGATCGCCTGAGGAATGCATTCATGCTGAACTTGAAGAGAACAACACACACACAAATATATTTAAACATAATATGTCAAACTGGTATTCTGAAAGCAAAGAACCTTATATGAGCACATGCTGAATTGCTCACCTTCAGATGGGTGTTCAAAGCCACAGTCCACTATAGCTTTCAGCAGTTCTGGTTTGAGAAGGAAATCCCTGAATCCTGAGGAGTGGATGGACACATATGACCCCTTCTTTCCTGATGGATATTTTGCCATCGTTGTGTCCAAGGCCTGTGTCCCCGACACCACCTGCATCCACCTCATCCTCCTCATAGTGCAACAGCTCGTTCTCAACGTTGTTCTCCATCATCCTGTGGAGAGACTGAGAAAAGATGACAAATAAATACACAAGTAATCAAACTAAATGAATTATAGTTACTGACAGTCCCTCTTCTGTTAATCATTATGTAATGTAATCATTAATATCTCATATGTACTATCATCTGCTATATTTTCTTTAAGTATATATATATATTTATATATATATATTTATATATATATTTTTTTGTGTGTGTGTGTGTGTGTATGACCCAGGACCACAAAATCAGTCAATTTTTCTAAATAAACATGCTTTCCATTGATGTATGGTTTGTTAGGATATGACAATATTTGGCCCAAGAAACAAATATTTGAATATCTGGAAAATGAGGGTGCAAAAAAAAAAAAAAAATGAAAGTGAAGTGAAAGTCATGACTCGTGACATTTGCCAAGTATGGTAACCCATACTCAGAATTGGTGCTCTGCATTTAACCCATCCAAGTGCACACACACAGCAGTGAGAAGTGAACACACACCTGGAGCAGTGGGCAGCTATATCCAGCGCCCAGGGAGCACCTGGGGGTTCAGTGCCTTGCTCAAGGGCACTTCAGCCATGGGTATTGAGGGTGGAAAAGAGTGCTGTTCATTCACTCCCTCCCACCTACAACTCCTGCCAGCACCGAGACTCGAACCTGCGACCTTCTGGTTACAAGTCCAAATCTCTAACCATTAGGCCACAGCTGCCCCCATTCAAAAATTAAATATTGAGAAAATTGCCTTTAAAGTTATCCAAATAAACCCCTTAGCAATGCATATTACTAATAAAAAAAATTAAGGTGTAATATATTTACGGTAGGAAATTTACAGAATATCTTCATGGAACACTGTCCTAATGATATTAGACTTAATATCCTAATGATTTTTTGCATAAAAGAAAAATTTATAATTTTGACCCATACATGTATTTTTGTCTATTGCTACAAATATACCTGTGCTACTTATGACTGGTTTTGTGTGTGTGTGTGTGTGTGTGTGTGTGGGTATATATATATATATATACACACACACACACACACATATATACAAACACACATTTATTTTATTATATTTGATAATATGATTAACACACATCACACACACACACACACACACACACACACACACACACACACACACACACACACACACACACACACACACACACACACACACACATATATATATATATATATATGTGTGTGTGATGTGCGTTAAACATATTATCAAGTCGAGGAAAACGCGCAATTTTAATTCTAATGTAATTTATGATATAAGGTTACGTATAATAATATAAGGTAACGTAATAATTATGTCATCAAATAAAATATATATAGATTTTATAGTTTTTCATTATATTTGACAACATTATATATGTTGTCAAATTAAAATTGCGCGTCTTGTTTTAAACGCTGTAGTGTGTAAACCTCTGTATTCTTTTTCTTCAGAAATGTCATGTTTTAGTGATGACCTCAACTTTTGCCCAGAGTGTGGGAATATCCTTCCAGTACATGTTTTCAAATTAAAAATAATAATAAAAAGAATGTGTGTGGAAGTCGTTTTGTGCAGGGCTAATTTAGAATTGATATTATATAGTTTACGTTAATTATACAAAATAAAACATGTTTTTAAAAACACCATATATAGCATATTTTTATATAAGAAGTTTAGAGTTTAGCGAAAAGCCCCGCCCCACGCACGGTACGTTAGCCAATCAGAATACGCGCCTCGGCGGTCACGTGATCATTCAACATGGCTACTTACTATCAGGGCTGAATGCATACCCGAATTGTTGTGGAGAAATAAAATGATTAACTTCATTTAATGCACTATTTTGCGCTCCCTGACGCTCGTGAAACGAGGTAAGCCTACTGACTGCATACTAAATCTATTTTAAAGCGAAAAACACTGCCACGAAACACTTTTGTAGGTTTTTCTGTAATCATTAACTGCACGCAACAATAAGCACAGTGATACATTATTAAATATCGTCTCCACTGTACTCGCTGTTGACTTGTGATTTCAGTGTATTTTGTTTATATAACTTATAGTTCTTGAGTGTGCTCTAACGCATCAGTTACAGATTCCTATGTGCAAAAAAAATGTTATATGAGACTGGTTATGTATTATATATGAACAGTATGGCGCTGTTTTAATGGCCTTTCATAAGTCATAACGCAAGTCATCCTTTGCCTCTTCGTTCTCCCGTGTGAACAGATGAAGCTTCGAGTCCAGCTGCAGTGCAAGAACTTGCACGAGTATCTAAAGGAATTGAGTCCAGAGATCCTTGACAGTCTCTACAATCACCCAGCAACATGCCTGGCAGTCTACAGGTCCATCTGGCTTTAGTCTTTAAATATGCATGCATATTTACATGTATGAATGTCTTTGATTATATAATACAAGCGGAATTTATTAAAGAGAGAGAAGAAGAATGCACAACCTACTTATCAAGCCAACACAATTTTTACCTAAAAGAATATGATAGTTCTAACATATCTTTTTTTAAGGTGCCACTTTTTTTTTAATCTAATCTAACAACATTCATAAATAGTGTGCCTATTATTATTATAATACTAAAACTGAGGGTACACGATGGTTAATGCTGATTGTCTCACTTTCAAACAGGGAACTTCCATCATTGGCAAAGAATTATGTGATGCGGATGCTGTTTTTAGATCATCCTCTCCCACAAGCAGCAGTCGCGCTGTGGGTTAAAAAAGACAGTCAAAAGTAAGTAAGAGAGTTAGTTCTATCATTCTAATACAAATTGAGGTAACATTTGATATGAAGATGTCCTTGGTACACATGTTACATGTACTTACTATTATAATAATAATGGTAGCACTTTATTTTACAGTCCTGTTCCTCATGTACATACTATGTACTTATTTTAGTAATTACAATAACTATGTAATAACTAGGTACTAACCCTGAACCTACCCCTAAACCTAACCCTACCCCATGTAGTTACTACCATGCAGAACTTTCTTAGATAAATACACTGTAAGTACACTATAAGTACATGTACTGTAAAATAAAGTGCAACCATAATAATAATAAATTATGCATAATTAGAAGAAACCTTAAACCAAACCCTAACCATATAGTAAGTACTGTACATGTAGTTAATTAATATTACTCAGTACTTTAATGTATAATTACACTGTAACAAGGACACCTTAATTAAAATAAAGCGTAACCCAGATCGGCATATTAAAATGATTTCTGTAGGATCATGTGACACTGGAGTAATGGCTGATAAAATTGCCACGACAGTAATAAATTATAAAATGTATGTGAACAATAAACAGTTCTTTTTAAATTGTTAATAATATTTTGGAATGTTACTATAAATGGAGTACTTCTTACTAAAGCATCTCACCCACCCCAAACATTGGAATGGTAGTGTCATGTATCACTTTCTTATAAATGTATGTGTTTCTTTGCTTTTCCTAGAGACCACGATCAGTGTGTGTCAGTGTTAACCGGGCTACGGCTCTGGCACAGTCAGCACCTTCAAGGTGGACTCCAAGGCTTTGTGCTGAATCCTGTGTTTAAAGACAACCTGAGAGTAGCACTTCTAGGCGGGTGAGGAACACAGTTTGGATTAAGAACTGTATTTAATGTTGTGGAAGCAGATTTACTAGACTGATGTTCACTTTGTCAGTGGTAAACCGTGGGCAGATGAAGGCAGCAACCTGGGCCCCGATCGTCATGCGAGGGATGTAGAGAGTCTGGACCGCTATGCTATGGAGCGTTGGGAGGTCATCCTTCACTTCATGGTGGGCTCTCCCAGCGCAGCCGTGAGCCAGGATCTGGCCCAGCTCCTCATACAGGCCGGGCTCATGAAGAGGTAGAGCACACCATCACTTCACTGATGCACCAAATAAAGTAGGTCAGACATGAAGGGTAGACATAAAATAATATTTTTCTTTCTCTCAGCGAGGCTGGCGAGGCTCCTTGTATCACATCAGCAGGGTTTCAGTTCCTGCTGCTGGACACAGCATCTCAGCTGTGGTACTTCACCCTGCAGTACCTCAAAACAGCGCAGGTCAGTGCATGACATATAGAGTCAATACAGTAAAAGACCAGATTTACTACCGGCTTGCACCAGCACAAACCCACTTTTGGCTATTAAAAAGCTACTGTCAGGATTTACTAGAGACCCACAGTGAAAAATTAACGATGAAAAGCTGTGGATGCATTTATTTTTGAGGCTGAATTTAATGGAGTTTCACTTTCAGACGCAACATTTATGAGAGGAGAATATTTAAATAAATCATACTAAGGTTTGCGGTAGTCAAATTACTGTTATTTGCACTGTTATTAAACAAACAAAAAAGGCATGTCTTAAAGGGTTAGTTCACCCAAAAATGAAAATTAGGCCATAAATTACTCATCCTCAAGGCATCCTAGGTGTATATGACTTTCTTCTTTCAGACGAATCCAGTCCGAGTTATATAAAAAAAATTGTCTTTGATCTTTCAAGCTGTTTAATGGTACTCGGGTGTTGCATTGCTTCAGTCCAAAAGAAGTGAAATAAAAAGCGCCCTTCCATAAAAAAAGTGTCTCACACGGCTCCGGGGGTTAACAAAGTCTTCCTGTAACGAATCGATGCGTTTTTGTAAGAAAAACGGAAGCAGTTCCAGAGGAATTACGTATGAGATCAGTTTTGTGCATACTTTTTGAGTTACAGGCCTGCAAACTTTGGAGAAAAAAAACTTGAAAAGTGCTATTTCCCATTTTGAATGGTCACCATTGGAACATAAAGCAACAAAGATTGCTAAAGTCAACAGATTTTACTAACAGACCTACCAATCTCTGTGTAAAAGTACCATTATGATGTTGTCATTTTTAACCCCCTGTAATTTGGCTCTGAATCTCAGGTGAAAATTGCCATTTTGACCCCGATCTACAAAATAGTGGATTACTACTCAGTAAATATTCACCCATTGCATTTAATATTTTGGCTTTCATCACTACACATGTTTATCTTTCTTATGAAAAAAATATTAGCAAAATCAAAAATTTGAGCTGGTTTAGTTGACACGCAATGACTCAAATATATTTTACTTTTTTTTTTTGACAATAATGTAACTTCATAGGTAATTTAGCAAAAAAGTATTTTTGTCACCTAATGATACTCAATACATTAACAGGTCCAAAATGACCATTCAAATGGTTATGTCTGGGTAAAAAAAGGGGTGGGGGTGATGTATTTTGAGAGTCTTAAAGCACTTGCAAAGTTTAGTTATCTTACTAAAAATTATGCAGTTTTCATCTCTTCTGGGTCATTACGTGTTGGTCATTATGGATATGATTTGGCTGTGTCTGTGTTCTTTCATTTGCATATTGTCAGTAGATCCACCGCAGAACTCTCCTTTCTCATCAACGTGCTTACGGGATTGTGATCTCATGCTAATTTGCCCTGTTAAGTAAATCTGGCCCACATTATGATATATGTCTCATATGAAGGTTTACATGGACAGAATAGTCTGACAGCAGAATCATATGTACCCAGAATAAAATTTCTGTGTGTGTAAAAAGTGCAATAACAGCGAGAAGCTTCTGAGTGCTGTTGAAGAAAGATAAACAACTTAGCATGCTACAACAGTGTGTTTGCCTTTCTAACATACTGAAAAACATGGCTTTCTTCTTGCGTTGCCAACTTTGCTTAACAAAAGTTAAGAACTTGAAAAAGCATTCCAAAGCGATGTCTCTATCTAATGAAAACATATGGCCTTTAATAACTAGACATCTGGATGAGAGTCATTTGCTAAGATCACTGGGTGAGACAGCTTCTGCACTGCATTGCATACGCGCACATGGTATTTTTGAATCTGATTGTGAAAGTTGTCAGATACAGAGGTTTGCATGCCAGTCGCTCCTGTTTGGTGAATTATTCAAGACTTGCACCTCTTCTTTCAGTCTAATCATTTTCATTCCCTCAAGGTGTTTACATGATGACTTTTCATTCCAGTTGAGTTGTCATTCTGATTGTATTATTAGGCTGTGTGTAAATGTGGTTAGTGTGTTGGAAAATCTGGTTCCACCTCCTTATTAACAGTTTGATCTTCTCCTTAATAGTCCAGAGGAATGGACCTGGTGGAGATTCTTTCCTTTTTGTTTCAACTGAGTTTTTCCACTCTTGGTAGGGTGAGTGCAGCTTTTACAATGTCAAGAATAACATACGAGTCATAGATAAAAGCCATAACTTATTGTGATGAAATTAAAGGAGCCGTTCTGCTATAGTCACATGAAATAGATTTGCTTGCTTGCTTATTGAAACGTTTTGCTTTGTACTAGTGTGATTGTTGTTTTTCTTCCAGGATTATTCTGTGGAGGGCATGAGTGAGTCTCTGCTCACATTTTTGCAGCATTTACGAGAGTTCGGTCTGGTTTTCCAAAGAAAGGTCAGTCAGTCAAAGTACTGACTAGCTCAAGCTGTACATATAATATACAGATAATAATAAAAATGTATTTTTATGCACACACACACACTCACACACAAAAGTAAGGAATAATTAAGATTTTTCCAAATGTTTTTTTTTTTATGTTTAAGATGTGTTGTGTGCACCAAGGCTGCATTTTATTGATTTAAAATACAGTAAAATAGTAATATTTTTTAAATATTATTACCATTTAAAATATCTGTTTTATATTTGAATATATTTAAAATATTTAATTTATTCCTGTGATACAAAGCTGAATTTTCAGCATCATTACTCCAGTCTTCAGTGTCACATGATCCTTCAGGAATCACAATAATATGCTGATTTGCTGCTCAAGACACTTTTTTATTGTTATTATTGTTGAAAACAGTTGTGCTGCTGTGGAAACTGTGGTCAGGATTGTTTGATGACTCTAAAATTCGAAATAACAGCATTTATTTGAAATAAAAATATTTTGTAACGGTATAAATTATATACTGAATATATAAAATATTTTACTATAATATTGTGTGTGTGTGTGTGTGTGTGTGTGTGTGTGTGTGTATATATATATATATATATATATATATATATAATATTGTGTGCTTTTCATTCATTTATGTATTTATTTATTACTAGGGACATTGTTAAAGTGCTGTTAGAATTTTATAGTAATCGTAACCTTCAGTCACAAATTTTTACTTATGCAGTACTTTTAAATGCATTGTATTGGAAAGTTGACTTTAAAAAAAGCAGTTGCACCAGTTTGCATCATCTTTTCACAGAGGAAGTCAAGGAGGTACTACCCTACCAGGTTGGCCATAACTCTAGCTGCAGGGGTCACAGTAAACGCTGCCTCTGGATCTGCTTCTACTGCACTCGGAGCCACACCAGGAACAGGAGACACAGGCTTCATCGTTGTAGAAACAAATTACCGTGTATATGCCTACACAAGTACGTCACGCACATCACACACACTGACTTGTCTAAAATGCAATGCACTGTACAAGATCAGTCAAGGAAAACACGCTTCCTCCATCTCTCTCTGACAGACTCTGAACTCCAGATTGCACTAGTAGCTCTATTTAGTGAGATGCTGTATCGGTTTCCTAACGTGGTGGTTGCTCAGGTAACCAGAGAGTCGGTGCAGCAGGCCATCGCTAACGGCATAACTGCACAGCAGGTGAGAGACGCGCGCGGCCGCTGTAACACACAACCTGTTGCTCTGCAGATTGGTTTGTTCTTCTAATGACAGGGCTGTTTTGACATGTATTTTGTGATTTCAGATCATTCACTTCTTAAGGACCCGAGCACACCCAGTAATGCTTAAACGGGTAATTGCTAACAGGTTTTATTTTTACATTATTGTGCTTATAAAAAGGGTTAAATTCAATTTTTTGAGGCTGAGTGATTATATGTAAGAAATTATAATATTTCTAGTAATTAATAATTATTTCTAGTAATTATTCATTTATAATGAATAATTATTAAAATGGTTTGAAATAATTAAATGGATAGTTCACCCAAAAATGTAAATTCTGTCATCATTTCTCACCCTCATGTCGTTCCAAACCTGTATGAGTTGCTTTCTTATGTTGAACATAAAAGAAGATAATTTGAAGATTGCTGGTAATTAAACACTTGGTGGTTGCCATTGACTTCCATAGTATTTTTTTTTTCCTACTATGGAAAACAATGGCAACCACCAATTCTTTGATTACCAGCAATCTTCAATATATCTTCTTTTATGTTCAACATAAGAAAGCAACTCATACAGGTTTGGAACGACATGAGGGTGAGTAAATGATGACAGAATTTACATTTTTGGGTGAACTATCCCTTTAAATGCAGAGCTTATAAGGATTTCTTTAAAATTGTGTTAAAAATCCAGTTGATTAATTTAAAATCTCATTAATCCTATTCATTAAAAATCTATTAATCCCATAAAGCACTTTAATAATGACATATTTTTCTTGGCCAGCCTGGAAATTTGCTCTATGTTTCTCTCTTAAAAAAAGAAGAAAAAAAAAAGCCAATTGGATTTTTTCCACTGGCTTTGTAATTTTGCAGAAAATAAGCTCGGTGGCCAAAAAAACAAATTTATGATTCTTACACAGTTTTTTCATTGTTGATTTTTGCTCTTCAGAAAGAAAAACTAATTTTATGAATCTTGCCTATGTAAGAAAAAGCTATAAACAAACTACACCACAGTCACATGACTTTACCGTCATCACCACTATTAAAGGGATAGTTCACCCAAAAATGAAAATTCTGTCATTATTTACTCATCCTCTTTTTGTTCCAAACCTGTATGAGTTTCTTTCAGCTGTTGAACACAAAACAAGATATTCTGGAGAATGTTGGTATGCAAACATTTGACGGTACCCATTGACTTGCATAGTATTTCTTTACCATACCATGGAATCAATGGGTACCAACATATACCAGCATTCTCCAAAATATCTTGTTTTGTGTTCAACAGCCGAAAGAAACTCTCATACATTTTTGAAACAACTTGAAGGTAATTAGTATTTGTGTTTTACAGAATTTGTATTTTTTGGGTGAACCCTTTAAGCTTCGACAACTCTGTCAGTCATTATAGTTAGTCATAAAATTTAGAATAGCTTGAAAGAGTGTGATGATAAACACAACGAGGCTGTAGAGGTGACTATCGAGCAGATGAATTCACCTGTTCAGTGTGATCTTTAATGTAAAATTAGCAACTGCTTTTTTCAAGACAAGTAAAAGCTTAAAAAAGCACAAATGGGGTATTCATTTATTTTATTCCATGGAATAAAGTGTGAAAATATCTTGAGTTTGTGTTCACCACAGACCTTGTTTTAGGCATTTAACTAAAAAACAGGATGATGAAACAGGAAATGCTAACTTGTTTATGGGTTTTGACCTACAAAAATGTCATCTCACAGCACTCTATAGTTTCCGCTTATAGGCTTAGATATCCCTTAGGTGTCTCCCTTGTGCAATATGGTGATCCTTATCATGATAATTCTATACTGCTATGCAAATATTCCCTGCTTGATGCATGAACATGTTCCCATGTGTCATTCTGTCCTTCAGACCCCCATCCTTCCCCCAACCATCAAAGATCAGATCATGCTGTGGGAGCTCGAGAAAGATCGCTTACAGTTCACTGAGGGTGAGTCTGTCTTTCTGCATGAGAGACCAGCACACTAGTTCCAAAGCAAATTCACATTACTTCAGCTAGTTTATGTTTTTCCTTTAAATATCACCGTTACATTTAATTATTTTTCTACATTAGTAATTTCAGTTAGAGAACTTGTTTCCATCGCATGGGTGACCTGCAGGGTTCATTCTCTTGAATGTAAATGTCAGACTGCATAAGAAGCGTGTTATAGAGATGTAACGCAAATAAAACATTTGCATTGGAATAAGGTTTGGGGTAGAAAGCCATCTGAAAATATGCAAACTTCTCAGTGGTGTTTTTCATTCTTACAGGAGTCTTATACAACCAGTTTTTATCCCAGGCTGATTTTGAAGTGTTGCGGGACAGGGCTCAGGTAAAAAATAGCATCTTTCTATGTGTACTTGCTGTGCTTTATAAGCAGCAGCTGTCTGTCCTGCAGAGATGCACAGAATACTGACAGTATGACGTCTGTCCTGCAGGGTTTAGGTGTGCTGGTTTGGCAGAACCCCGCTCACAGGGTCATGGTGGTGACGCCACATGGACACAGCGAGGTTAAGAGATTCTGGAAGAGACAAAAGAGCCATACATAAAGGAAAAGGGAAAAACAGCCCTGAAAGATACATCATTCACTTAAGAATGATTCTAAAAATCACAGCTTATAGATGGACAGGAGACATTAACTATAATGAGCACTATTTTTGTGCATTTCATTGCAAGTTCATCTGTAAAAAAAAAAAAAAACTATATGTTTCTATGCATAGTTCAAAGCCGTTAGCTGTTTATGAGACGGTTTGTGCATAATTATTCCCTTATTGACTTAATTTTGCTTTTGTACTGTCTGTCTTTGCTACACGTTTGTGTCTGAGGTAAACTGACTAAAATAAATACTGTTTACACTGATTGCTATCTCTTTTGTTTGAAGGCATGCAAATTTGGTCCATGAAATTTATAACATGGAAATTTAGGCCATGAAATTTACATTTCAGTCACAAGTAATTAGGGGGGGAAATTACAGAATTCAATTTCAGCTTTTATAATGATGGAGATGAATAAACTTGAGTCTTAATGGGTGAATCTTATAAAAACATGTCCAGTTCCCGCTATTTTTAAAAGATGAATAACATGCATAAAAAAAACATGTAATTATATTTTGAATAAAATAAATAATGCTTATTTTTAGGAACATTTGTACATTATTTTCATGGCAATTTCCATTTCCAAAACAAATTCCCGTGCATGGAATTACATTGTAATATTATTTCACTTTAGTAAAATAGCAGTTACAATAGTAATATTATAAAACACTGTAAATAACCAATGTGATAATTTCTTTGCGATAGGATAATAAGAAAAATACGAAAACGAACTTAATTATCAAAGTAATGTTAAAAATGTTACACTGCAAGATGTGTATATATTTTTTTTAATATTTAATTTTTAATGTTGTTTACTACATTTGATGTTTCCAGGGTAAAATGCTATTTTAAAGTCAAATACTTGACGTGTACTTCTTGTCGGGTGTCTCAAGAGTCCCATATTTTAATAAGCCTACACTTTGTTTTTGCAATTACAATAAAACAGTGATAAATTTGTATTAGCCAATTTGTATTATATATATATATATATATATATATATATATATATATATATATATATATATATATATATATATATATATATATATCTCAAAAGAAGAAAAAACAAAACAAATACACTTACACTTTTTGAAGATCCCACATTAATTCAGCTTGATTTTACAGTAA